>NC_056743.1:1283204573-1283299573 GCF_019279795.1 Protopterus annectens
TCTTACAATCCATAGAGTTTAGTGGGTGGAGTTGTCACCTCACTCAATAAGACTCATATTGCTTATCCCAAGACTAAATTTATAGGTATTCGTCCAATCACCAGGGCACTTGAAGGAGGTTAATGTGTTAGACTGTTTGTCATGCAAGGTAATTTATCATACATCTTTGACATCTATGTTCACATTAGTGAAAAATATGCCACAGAGGAGGGTGACCAGGACAGATCCCTGAGGAATACCAGTAGTGATATGCCTTTTAGTTGGGAAGGTACCCTCAGCTCTTAGCTTATGGTTAGACTAGTGAGTTTGTCAAAAGTGCCAGGATGGACAGTCATATCAAAGGCTTTAGCAAGGTCCAGACAGATAATACGGATAGAATACCTTTGTGAATGTCTTCTGTTACAAAGGACTCAACCTGAATAAAGACACAGGATATACCTTTCTCAGTTTACTTTTATTTCATTATTTGTTCTTTAGTAACCTGTAAAAATCTAACTGAACCAGTGGCCCATTTTCAGTGTAGGCCCAGAGATAAAAACTCCAAAACAGATTCAAAAACATTTAAACAGTAGTTGATGAGTAATTATATACAAGGGGAGACAAGACCCACAACAGATTAAATATTTTAGAAGAAGTTGGGAAGAAATGCTGCAGAAAAACACTCATAAAAACAATTTACAATAGCTGATATGTAATTCTATACAAGGGGAGAAAAGACCCACAATGTACAACACACTTTAAAATAAATTGGGGTGTACCTTATACACAAGGGGATAAGACCACCCACAACAGACTGAAATATATTTACAGAATATTCCTAGGAGAAATTGTGATGAGGAATGCAATATGTACTGTAAGTAGCAAGACAACTAATATATAGTTATTCAAAATATTGACTATATTTCTAAAACTGTATGGAGATGAGAAATAATAAGGTATTCTGATGCCAAAACAGACAAAATAATCGAATTAGATAAGGAGGAGTAATGTGCAGGAGGTAAAAGTAAGAATATGAAAGGTATTCTGATGCCAAAACAGACAAAATAATCGAATTAGATAAGGAGGAGTAATGTGCAGGAGGTAAAAGTAAGAACATGAAAGGTATTCTGATGCCAAAACAGACAAAATAATCGAATTAGATAAGGAGGAGTAATGTGCAGGAGGTAAAAGTAAGAACATGAAAGGTATTCTGATGCCAAAACAGACAAAATAATCGAATTAGATAAGGAGGAGTAATGTGCAGGAGGTAAAAGTAAGAACATGAAGAGAGAGTTGATTAGTATGAGAGCGATGAGAATGTTATGAAAGGATGCTAGAAAGGAAATAAATAGTAGTAAGTGTCAGCTGAAGAGGTGGAAGAACATATATTAATAGCATGTTATCATTAAAGCCGAATTGATTAGGAGTGAGTGTTTTATGTCATAAGGTTTATGGATGTGGTGAGAGAGGACATGCAGGTGGTTGGTGTGACAGAACAAGATGCAGAGGACAGGAAGAAATGGAAACAGATAATCCGCTGTGGTGACCTCTAATTGGAGCAGCTGAAAAAAAGAAAAGAAGATTGATTAATGGGATGACAGTTGTCGGGGTTTGATTTGGAGCTGACTGTGTGGAGCGGCATAATGATGGCTATTTTCTAGAGTACACGCCCTGTGGAAACTCAAACTGAAAAACTTAGGAGGGAATCAGCAGTGTTACACTTTGCTTTAATTAGGTAACTGCTTGTTATATTGTCTAGGCTTATACAACTATTGTTTTTGGTTTTGGAAAGAGCTTTTAGGACATGGCCCACAGTAATTTTGGGGCAAAGGAAATTTAATGATTTAGGAAGTGAAACACAGGGAGAATGGGAGAGGTGGAATTGAAGATAAAGTATTAGGGTGTTAACTGTGGTTTCAGGATTAGAATAGATGGTGCCATTCAAATGAAGCTTTGTGCATCATTGCATTTTACTTCTAATATATGTAATATAGTTTTAAAAGGCCTTATTGTTGTCTTTGGAGGACTTGGCTACTTTCCCTGTTTTAGACTTTCAAACTGTGTGCTTGAGTTGTTTGCTGGCCTTTAGAAGTACCTTTTCATGGATGGAGGTGGGGACTCTGTTATTTGAAGCAAGTAGTTTTCCCCCTTTTATTATTGAGTTTGATTATACAGGACTTCCACCGGGGGGGGGGGGTTAATTTAGAATTTTCAGTTATATTTATGCAGAATGGGAATAGAGTTCTCTATACATTGGTAGAGATGAGCAAAGACGTGAAAAGTAGATGTAGCACCGCTAGAGACTGAGTCATGAGAAGGACAGTGCTTTTGAATTTCTCCAGACCCTCACATAGGAATAAAAGGTTAACTTGACAGTACTCTATGAATATAGACATGTTATTGGGCAGGATGGTATTTGTTCTGAAGGAGAATAATGTACTGGTTAGATCTGATCTAGGAGGGAATGATGTTAGCAGAGGCAAAATTAATGAGGGCAACATCAAGTATGTTGTCCGCTGTGGTGCGAACTTGGACTATTTGATCTATGGAACTGGTATAGATAAAATGAAGGAATCACTGGGTGTTTTTATTATTTGTAGTATAAGATTTTTGGCTATGGATGGTTAGCTGAAGTCACCCAGGATAGGCATATAGGCATTAACAGGCATAGAATTGAACTTACTGAGGTAGTTATCATGGCCATCTGGAGATATTGAGGGGGATATGTAGATTTCCAGTAATGTCATAATTCGCTGCAGACTACACAAAAGCTTTCCTATCCCATAGTTGTAGCTGCAAGTAGACAGAAATGTTGAACTATATGACATTTCAAGAATTTATACTATAACCCTTTATCTGCAGGGTCACATCTCCTTTAGTATGTTTTTCATTTATTAATTTTTTATAGCTCATAGTAGTACATATAGATGTAATTTTGGTGCTATGTGAAAATGAGGGGAGGCTTGAAAAGTATATCAGTGTGAAAGGAACAAGATACCGTTCCCTGAGTTTCATGAGCTTTTTGTCTTATTTTTTTTTGTTTTCTGTTTCTCATAAGATGTTTATTTTTTATAGAACAGCAGGAGTTAATGATACTAGACATTGAAAATACAGACTGCTGATTCTTCAGAAAAATACCTATGAATATGCGACTGTTTCCTATAATTTTCTGAGTGAATGAGATCAATATTTTAAAAGGCCCCAGGACTATGTTTTGCTGTGTTCCCCTTTCTTAAACGAAAAGTGTGAAAACCGCATTACAGTCTGACACCAGAAGCCAAAGCCAATGAGCAGATATTCCAGTTCACATTGGAAATGTTTATTATCATTTTTAACAGATTTGCAGTTAAGGTGACATATTTATAAAGAATTTTGTTGTAAGAGCTTCCTTTTTCCCTTAAACATTTTAGCCAAATATGTAAGATTTCTGACTTTATCAGCAGAACCTTATAATGTCAGTAGCATCCCCAGGTGCACAGATATTCTCACTTGAAGTAGCTTTCTGTGATAACCCGATACCTTAACAACTGTATCAAGCTTGTTGATTGCAAATGCATCGATATTTTCATTTTTTCCACAAAACGATCAGGAGCACCCCCTCCCACACACATCAAGGCTCTCTATCACATTTCACAGTGACTGTGCTTGCAATTTCATGTTTGCTATAAAAACGATAGATTATGGTGGATTCGTCCAAGAATAGTGCGGTAGTTCTTGAAATTGAAGCTTTTATATGAAATACTGAGCATTCATCCTAGAATATTATAAATGAGAAAAGTTATTTGGAATTAGTTTGCAGATTAGATAAAGGCTCATAACAGTGATAGTTGCCATTACATTTTAGGGGTCTATATCACTTCATCAAAGTGATACTTCAATGGACAACATTTCATCAGAAATGCCGTTCATCGAATTCCGTTCATGTGGGGGACTATGACACCCACACCCCCTGATTTATATATACCATCTCCAAGATTACACTACAATGGGGGAAGGGCAAATTTCATGGTTCTTATTGTACTGCGATCTCAGTATGAAAAGTTCGACAAATGGCATGTTCAATGTAAGTGCACTGAAAATGCCGTTCACTGAACTGATTTTTTGCTGAACTGATGGGGACCCAAAGTTTAGTCAGATTTCAGATAATGACATGTCCAATTCTGGGTCAGTGTGAGGATGCTGAATGAGACAACTACAATGACAATGCTCTTGTTCTTGGGGTACTGTGTCATAAATGGCATGTTGAAAATTTAGGCATAAATTGCTAAGAATTGGTCAGCTTTCTGTTATTTATTTAGATGCCTGTTTTGTGTGCATCTCGGTATACTCTGTCAGTCAGACTTTTTATGGTTAGATTCCTTAGCTACTCTATTTGCTTCCCCCAAATCTTACATACCTTGTGCTGGACGGCATAAGTAACATCTCTGAGTGATGCCAGTGTGACAGTTAGAACTGAGGCAATCGCATGTAGCTTAGAAAGGAGGTCAGCTACCTATGATCCCTGCACTTACAGGCAGCATGTGTGCAGTGCTGCAAATTTGCTAACATACATGCAGTGTCCCATGCTGCCCTGATCACATGACATCATTGCACCTCAACACATATTTGCATGTCATTGTAAGCTGCTGTCTCACAGCCCTCCAAAGGAGTCAGCTTTGTAAAAAAAAAAACTCATGTCACTAACCCAAAGTTAACAAGTGAGCTGGCCTCTGGCTGATCCATTCCATTTGCTTGTTTATTACTCTAATCGTCTTCCTGCTTAACAAACACAGGTTTCTGGCATTACAGTTCAGAGTAAACCTGTTCTGTTAGTGGAGGTTCCAGTTTTTGCCAGTTGTTAAAAGTCCCACTGCATAGAATGTAAAATTAAATAAAACTAAAATAAACATTTTTATCAGTTTGTGATCATCTTTTGAGCTGTCAGTAAGTAAGTGGTCATGAGATGAATTCAGTCATTCATTATTTTTTTAATATCAGGGTAAGTACACTGATCTAAGCTTGGGTAAAGGCAGTAAAAATTAAAGAATCAACTATTTGTATAAAAATCAGGCCAGGTACAAGCATTAACAACTGTGTAATTTAAACACAGTGTAGGGATTAAACATTCTAGTAATCTAGTAAGTTAGATAGCTAGTGATTATCTTATTTGTAATTTGTAGTATTTTATGACCATCATATTAAGGAATAATCAGTGAGGAGAGATGACTTCAGACATGTGTGGGCTACATTAATTTTTCATGCAATGAAAGTAGGCTTGCAGTTCTGTACAGTTAGTATAGTTCAGCATATATGCATGTTTGTGTGTGTGTGTGTGTTAGTATATGTCACCATGTATGCATGTTTGTGTGTGTGTTAGTGTATGTCACCATGTATGCATATGTGTGTGTGTTAGTATATGTCACCATATATGCATGTTTGTGAGTGTGTGTGTGTGTGTTAGTATATGTCACCATGTATGCATGTTTGGGTTGTGTTTGTTAGTATATGCCACCCTGTATGCACGTTTGTGTGTGTATGTGTGTGTTTGTGTTAGTATATACCACCATGTATGCATGTTTGGGTGTATGTGTTAGCATATGCTACCATATATGCATGTTTGGGTGTGTGTGTTACTATATATCACCATGTATGCATGCTTGGCTGTGTGTGTGTGTGTGTGTGTGTGTGTGTGTGTGTGTGTGTGTGTGTGTGTGTGTGTTAGTATATGTCACCATGCATGCATGTTTGGATGTGGGTGTGCGTGTTAGTATATGTTACCATATATGCATGCTTGTGTGCTTGTGTTTGTATATGTCACCACATATGAATGTTTGTATGTGTTAGCATATGCCATCATGCATGCATGCTTGGGTGTGTGTGTATGTGTGTGTGCTAATATATGTCACCATGCATGCATGTTTAGGTTTCTGTGTTAGTATGTGTCAGCATGTACGCATGTTTGGTTGTGTGTGTGTGTGTGTGTGTGTGTGTGTGTGTGTGTGTGTGTGTGTGTGTGTGCTAGCATATATCACTATTGTTTGCACATTTGTGTGTGTGTTAGTGTATGCCATCATGTATATATATTTCAGGGTATGTATGTGTTAGTATATACTACCATGTATATATGTGTGTGTGTGTGTGTGTGTGTGTGTGTGTGTGTGTGTGTGTGTGTGTGTGTGTGTGTGTGTGTCAGTATATAGGACCATGTATGCATGTTTGGGTGTGTGTTTTAGTATATGTCATCATGTATGCATGTTTGGGTTGGGTGTGTGTTAGTATATGTCGCCATGTATAAATGTTTGTGTGTGTGTCAGTATATGTCACCATGTATGCATGTCTGGGTGTGTGTTAGTATATGTCACCATGTATGCAAGTTTGTGTGCATGTGTGTGTGTTAGTATATGCCACCATATATGCATGTTTGTGGGTGTTAGTAGTATATGTGTGTGTGTATGTGTGTGTGTTATTATATGCCACCATGTAGGCTTGTTTGTGTGTGTGTGTTAGTATATGTCACCATGTATGCATGTTTGTGTGTGTGTGTGTGTGTTAGTATATGTCACCATGTATGCATGTTTGGGTGTGTATGTGTTAGTCTATGTCACCATGAATGCATGTTTGTGTGCATTTGTGTTAGTATATGTCACCATGTGTGCATGTTTGGGTGTGCATGTGTTAGTATATGTCACCATGTATGCATGTGTGTGTGCATTTGTGTTAGTATATGTCACCATGTGTGCATGTTTGAGTTGTGTGTGTTAGTATATGTCACTAGTATGCATGTGTGTGTGTGTGTGTGTGTGTGTGTGTGTGTGTGTGTTTGTGTGTGTGTTTGTGTGTGTGTATGTGTTTCTGTGTGTCAAGGGGGTAGGTGTAATGCAAGTAGTAGATCAGTACTGAGGGGGTGGGAAGATGTGAGAAAATGGAAAATGTACAATTTTCTTTATTTTATAGTATTACTAGTACTAATAATAAAGGCATCTGAGGACAAATTTCTTCTACATTTTTTTTTTATTTTCCTTGGCCACTTGATAGTGGGAGGACTGTCCAATATTATCACTGTCATAGAATAATAAGTGTGACATTTACTGAACTTAATACACGCACATACATTGGCACAGCATACTTGATCATCCATTCACACAATTGGAAAACATTTTCTCATACTTTTATATCAAACTGTTTTAATGGTCACTCCGTCCTCATTCACATACTCTATGATTAAAGGTCTAGTCTTCCAAGGTCTAAATTTATTTAAAAGTTGCCTAACTAACAGAAAACAGCAGTTCTGCAACTCTAAACTACTATGGCATTTATGGCACTAGAATGTTTAGTCTTCGGATTCTCATGTCTCCTGATATTTGAGAACAACACAAATTCCCAGTCATTGTGGTAGTAACTGCTCACTTCTCACCTCCAATGACTATCTCCCATATAGACAACAAGAACTTCAAAATCATTTTCATCTGCATTCATTGTTAATGATGCTGATTTGTGCATTATTCTAACTGCAGAAACTAAACAACTGACTATCTGTGCTCAGAATTACAACTTTAAATAATAAAAGGATTCAGATAGTAAACAAAACAAAATTTTGGCACAAGAATTAAAAGTTGACCATTATGTTCAAGCAGCCACAACTAAAGGTAATAAAGTGTTTGTCACGCATTAAAGATTTAAAGTGTAGTAATATTCATTTCAAGACTAACACTTGTTTCAGCTGTTGTCTCCCTAAATGTTTACACTGCCAAGTGACATTAAATAATTTAGCAATGGGTATTCTAAAACAGAAGCTACATGTTATAAAAAAGCCATATTTAATGCTTTCCTATCATTTCAACCAGTTACTGCTCTGCTGCAAAACCTAAACTGGACAATTTTTATCTCTTAAAGACATTATTGTCAGCTAGGTTTGAACTAATTCAAAAGAGTTGTCCATTCTGGTTATCCTTCATGAATAAAACAAATAGAATAGACACCAGAGACCCCTCATGTGGCACAGATGGATAAAACCCTTACTGTGACCTAGATGACCCATGTTTGATTACTGGGCACAGAAGCTGGAAGGAGAGGGAGTTAGGAATGGATTGAAGTATCCCAGGACTCGCCCATCCTAAGGGTTGGAAGCCTGTTGACTAATCACTTGGGTTACATCCACTGGAAACTCTGGGTGGTGCAGTTTTTGGAACCCAAGACAGTGGGACATGCTGCCACTGTGTAGCATTGTAGATCTGTAGGGAGTCACGTCAGGAAGCACACGTGCTCCTCCTTCAGAAGGACTAGCAGCTAAAGTGTCCCTCATAGCTGCTGCAAGGGAGTTAGGAGCTCCAGAGGGCTAGGAAAGGGAACTTTCTATGTCCACAGGGATGACATCTGTGTCTGACTTTCACTTTGGGACACAAAGGGTTGATTGAGGTTTGTGCCATAGGACTGATGGTTAGCAGATGTGAGAGGGCATTAAAAAATAATTTGCGTGGATGCTGGTTTGCACATCCAAAAACCACTTTGGGGAACCTTGTGTACTTTTGTATATAGTAAAATGTGGAATTCATTCTCCAAGCAATACATACCTATATCTCATTCTCGGGTCTTTATCAGAAACCTGAAAGCCAAATTCAGCGAATCTGTGTACATCAACACATAAAGGTTGATGTACGAAATGAGCGAACACTGCAAACGCAAAAAGGGAGAACACCGAATGGATTTCCTCGGCCAGCAGGGTGATTGTGGGGATGAGGAAGTAAATCCTTTTCCCCACTGTAGTGCGGTCGCAGAGTTGGTATATTTAAGTAGGGGGGGGTGCAGGGGGGCTTGCCCCCCTGCAAAAACATTTTAAAAGTATTTTACTTTAGTTTTTATGGGTTGGGTTTATCTTACCTGTATGGTGCTGTTGCTTCCGGTATCATGTTCAATACTCTCTCTTTTGGCATTTACAGTGTTCGCTCATTTCAACCCAGCCACTGGGGATGCACAAGCCAGTGCATTTCTTTGTGACGGTCCCAAGCCCGGATAAATGGGGAAGGTTGTGTCAGGAAGGGCATCCGGCATAAAATTTTGCCAAATCGTACATGCAGATAACAGTACAGAAATACATACCGGATCGGTCGAGGCCCAGGTTAACAATGACTGCCACCAGTACTGTTAGCCAACAGGGTGCTGGCAGAAATTGGGCTACTGCTGGCCGAAGGAGGAGAAGAGTGGGAAGGCATGCCCGAAGGCAGGTAAAGGCTAGGACTGTGATAGTGAGGGTCGGAACTTTGAATGTTGGCAGTATGACTGGTATAGGGAGAGAGCTAGCTGATATGATGGACCGAAGGAAGGTTGGTATATTGTGTGTGCAAGAGACCAGATGGAAGGGGAACAAAGCTAAGTGTATCGGATGCGGTTTCAAATTGTTTTATCATGGTGTGGATGGGAGGAGAAATGGCGTAGGCATTATCCTGAAGGAACAGTATGCTAAGGGTGTTTTGGAGGTGAAAAGAGTGTCAGATAGAGGGATGTTTATGAAACTGGAAATTGATGGTGTAATGATGAATGTTGTTAGTGCATATGCTCCACAAGTTGGGTGTGCGATGGATGAGAAAGAAAAATTTTGAAGTGAGTTGGATGAAGTGGTGATGACTGTACCCAAGGGTGAGAGACTGGTGATTGGAGCAGATTTCAATGGGCATATTGGTGAAGGGAACAGAGGGGATGAGGAAGTGATGGATAGGTATGGTGTTAAGCAAAGGAGTGCAGAAGGTCAGATGGTAGCGGATTTTGCGAAAAGGATGGACATGGCTGTGATGAATATGTATTTTAACAAGAGGGAGGAGCATTGGGTGACATACAAGAGTGGAGGAAGATGCACACAGGTGGATTATATCTTATGTAGAAGGGCCAGTCTGAAGGAGATTGGAGACTGTAAAGTGGTGGAAGGGCAAAGTGTAGTTAGGCAGCATAGGATGGTGGTTTGTAGGATGACATTGGTGATCAAGAAGAGGAGGATGAGTGTGAGGGCAGCACGAAGGATCAAATAGTGGAAATTGAAAAAGGGTAATTGTGAGGTGATGTTCAGGGAAGAGTTAAGACAGGCACTGGGTGGCAGTGAAAAGTTACTGAATAACTGGGTAACTACAGCAGAGCTAGTAAGAGAGGTGGCTAGAAAGGTGCTTGGTGTGACATCTGGAAAGAGAAATGAGGACAAGGAGACCTGGTGGTGGACTGAAGAAGTACAGGAGAGTATACAGAGAAAGAGGTTGGTGAAGAAGAAGTGGGATTGTCAAAGAGATGAAGAAAGTAGACAAGAGTATAAGGAGATGAGGTGCATGGCAAAGAGAGAGGTGGTGAAGACTAAGGATAAGGCGTATGAAGAGTTGTATAAAAGGTTGGACACTAAGGAGGGAGAAAAAGACCTGTACCGATTGGCTAGACAGAGGGACCGAGCTAGTAAAGATGTGCAGCAGGTAAGGGTGATAAAGGATAATGAGGAAAATGTACTCACAAGCGAGGAGAGTGTGTTGCGCAGATGGAAAGAGTACTTTGAGGGTTTGATGAATGAAGAGAATGAGAGGGAGAGAAGGTTGGATGATGTGTGGATAGTGAATCATGAAGTGCAGTGGATTAGCAAGAAGGAAGTAAGGATAGCTATGAAGAGGATGAAGAACAGAAAGGCTGTTGGTCTAGATGACATACCTGTGGAAGCATGGAGGTGTTTAGGTGAAATGGCAGTGAAGTTTGTAACTAGATTGTTTAATGAAATCTTGGAAAGTGAGAGGATGCCTGAGGAATGGAGAAAAAGTGTTTTGGTATCGATTTTTAAGAATAAGGGTGATATGCAGAGCTGTAGTAACTACAGAGGGATTAAACTGATCAGTCACAACATGAAGTTATGGGAAAGAGTAGTGAAAGCTAGGTTAAGAAGGGAGGTGATGATTAGTGATCAGCAGTATGGTTTCATGCCAGGAAAAAGCACTACAGATGCAATGTTTGCTCTGAGAGTGTTGATGGAGAAGTACAGAGAAGGTCAGAAGGAGTTGCATTGTGTCTTTGTGGATTTAGAGAAAGCATATGACAGGGTGCCTAGAGAGGAGTTGTGGCATTGTATGAGGAAGTCGGGAGTGTCAGAGAAGTATGTACGAGTGCTACAGGATATGTACGAGGGTAGTGTGACAGCAGTGAGGTCTGCGGTGGGAGTGATGGATGCGTTTAAGGTGGAGGTGGGATTACATCAAGGATCAGCTCTGAGCCTTTCTTATTTGCAATGGACAGGTTGACAGACGAGATCAGACAGGAGTCCCCGTGGACTATGATGTTTGCAGATGACATTGTGATCTGTAGTGAGAGTAGGAAACAGGTGGAGGAGACCCTGGAGAGGTAGAGATATGTTCTAGAGAGAAGAGGAATGAAGGTCAGTAGGACTAAGACAGAATATATGTGTGTGAATGAGAGGGAGGATAGAGGAATGGTGAGGATGCAGGGAATAGAGGTGGCGAAAGTAGATGAGTTTAAGTTCTTGGGATCAACAGTTCAAAGTAATGGTGAGTGTGGAAGAGAGGTGAAGAGGTGAGTACAGGCAGGATGGAGTGGGTGGAGAAGAGTGTCAGGAGTGATTTGTGACAGACGAGTACCAGTAAGAGTGAAAGGAAAGGTCTACAAGAGGGTAGTGAGACCAGCTATGTTATATGGGTTGGAGACAGTGGCATTGACAAAAAGGCAGGAGTCAGAGCTTGACGTGGCAGAGTTGAAGATGTTAAGATTTGCACTGGGTGTTACGAGGATGAACAGGATTAGGAATAAGTATATTAGAGGGTCAGCCCAGGTTGGAAGGTTCGGAGACAAAGCCAGAGAGGCAAGATTACGTTGTTTTGGACATGTGCTGAGGAGGGATGCAGAGTATATTGGAAAAAAGATGCTAAGGATGAAGCTGCCAGGTAACAGGAAAAGAGGAAGGCCTAAGATAAGGTTTATGGATGTGGTGAGAGAGGACATGCAGGTGGTTGGTGTGACAGAGCAAGATGCAGAGGACAGGAAGAAATAGAAACAGTTGATTTGCTGTGGTGACCCCTAATGGGAGCAGCCAAAAGAAGAAGAAGCTCATTTCAGTCATCAACCTTTATGTGTCGATGAACTCAGATTCGCTGAATTTGGCTTTCACGTTTATAATATAGACCCCTCATTCTTTTAAGTTTAAATATTTAATTTACTGTCATTTTTTTTAACAAAGAAAACATGCAAGGTGAGACTTTTCTTAATGTCTCTTGTTTTACTATTGTCTTAACCAACAATAACTCATTAATTCTCCTGTATTACCCCCATCAAAAGTTATCCTGTCCTTGTATAAGCTGTACTTTCTGCCCTATCTCTTCTATATCTGTCAGGGGCATCTGATGCTTTTTATTTTTTTCTCAATCCTCATTCTTTACAATTTGTCTTATTTTAAGCACAACTCAATGATCATGTTTGCTCATAATTTGTACATATATTGTATTTTCTTACTATATTTACAGTATTGTGCTCCATAGTTTCATGATGTTGCATACAGCTTTTCCACAGATTTATTGTAATAATTATACATGGTGCTATGTTCCATATAATATGTCTATTGTTTTTGCAGCAGCCTTAAATTTACTTGGTGTAATGGATCATCTTCTGTCTCTTCACCTTCTCTGTATGTCTTTCAACCCCATTAGGACTTTCTGAGTAAAATAAGTAATTAGCTATCTAAATACTAGGAAGTAATGGAGGTATGTATGTCTGGTATGTTGAAGGAGCAGTTCTGGTAACTGGCTTGACTTAGAATGTATTTTTATATACACCATAGGAGGCAGCACACAGGTTTCTAACCTGTGCCATGCTGAAAAATGTGGCTGTGACAGAGGATGGCTTTGGAAAGCCTCTTGTATA
The DNA here is from genome assembly GCF_019279795.1 of Protopterus annectens. Lineage (NCBI taxonomy): Eukaryota > Metazoa > Chordata > Ceratodontiformes > Protopteridae > Protopterus > Protopterus annectens. Next base: position 1,283,217,417 of record NC_056743.1, read on the forward strand.
ATGTGAGGCTGATGGGGTGTACAATGGGATGGTGAAGAAAAGGATGTCAAGGAAAAACTACCACTGGCATGTGCCACTAAGAGGATCACTGTTTCATCCTTCTTGAAGTTATTAATTTCTTTTCAGACATTGTCAGTTAAGGAGAGCAGTGCTCTGACATGACAAATCCAGAGTTGGAAGTAATGTGGTACCGCTGTTTTATTTATCCTTTTGGTGACCAGGTTAGTTCCATTAGGCTAGTAACCTCTTTTCAGCTGAGACCGTAGGTGGTATTTATACTATTAAGTGAAATTTGGCCAGGACATCAGGGATCTTCTACTCTTTTAGATAGGTGCTGTAGGATCTTTTATATCCACCTGAACTAGATGAGACAGTGCAGCATCCCCTTATGTTGCATTGTAGTGTCAACATATAAATCCAGTACAATAACTTTCTAGTGTAAACGCTTGGGTTTGCGGTTGTTTAAGCTCCATGGATCCAGTTTTGGTGTCCTGCAAACTAAACAGCAACAGGAAGGAAAAAGAGATACTCTAAGTGCCTCCATTTTGATTTTTTCATAATTTACTGCTCTCTCCACTTATTTTCTAATTTATCTGCATTTATTTAAACTGTATTTGCCTTAATATTGCTACACAGTCAAGTGTGCTAGCTTGTACTGCATTTAAAGTGTTTCTGCTACTGTTTTAACTGCTTTTCTGCAAAAAAAAAAAAAAAAAAAAAAAAAAAAGTTCTAAGCTTGTTTCCCGCCTTTCCTGTAATTAGTCTAGTCCATAGGTTCATAGGTTCATAGGTTTATACTAGGCTATCTGCCCTAAGGCATTTATAAGCCTAGCCCAAATTTTTGTGGCTTACGCCACCCCTTATATGAAAAAATACTGTGCCCATTAGTTTGTTGTGCCTCTGTCCAGCAGTGACACAGAGATGATTCCTGGGGTAAACCTACGATCTCCCATCCACAGGTCAAGATTTCTCTTGAACAGAGCCAGCGAGGTGCTCTGCCTCACATGGACCGGGATTGTATTCCACAGCATAGGGAGTCTCTGAGTGATAAATCTATCCCTCCAGCATGTCCTATTTATGTCCGTGCTAAGGTTTAAGTCGCTTGCTCTAGTGGTTTTGGTGGATTTGGATTTTTTGAGGTGGAGCATGTCCATTAATTCCGGGTTGGACATGGCCTTGTATGTCAGGCACATGTCATCTCTGAGCAGATGGTATGCGACTGAATAGAACTGGAGTTTCTTCAATCTGGCAGCATATGACAGATTTTGGAGTCCCTTTATCCTTTTGGTGAGGAACTTTTGGGGTCTCTCCAATTGCTGCAGATGTCGGGTGAGATACATTCCGAATGGGGCATTGTACTCGATCATTGGTCTGATAAGTGACGAGTACAGGGGAACAATGACCTCACTAGATCTGGATGTGAATCCCTTCATGATCAGGTGGGCAATGTAGAAGGTCTTTCTAACCACTTTAGCAATGTGAGTGTCAAAAGAAAGGCCACTGTCAACCTGGGTCCCCAGGTCCCTGACAACCTCTTCTGTGCTTAGTGGATTGCCACCTATATGGTAGCTTGGGGTTACCTTGTTTTTCCCGAAGGGTATGACTATACATTTTTTGGCGTTTAACTTCAGGCCATGGCTCTGGCACCAGCTATCTGTTTCCGTGAGTCCCTTCTGAAGGATATCCGTGTCCGATGCACTTTCCACTATGGCGCCCAGTTTGCAGTAGTCTGCAAACTTTGTCAGCCAAAGTCCTCCCATGTTGGCCTGTACTTCTGAGAAGTAGATGCTGAACAATAGGGGGCCAAGGACTGAGCCCTGTGGGACACCACTTGTGACCGGCTTGGAGTCTGACATAGCGCCAGCAACTCTAACCCTGTGGGTTCTGTCCTTAAGCCAGTTTGCAACCCATCTTGTGACATATGGGTTTACATTTAAGCTGGTAAGTTTTTCTACAATACCCGAGTGGGGTATTGTGTCGAAAGCCTTTGCAAGGTCAAGGTAGGCTGTATGGACTGCCTTTCCCTCATCAATGGCCTTGGTGACTGTTTCAAAGAAGTCGACCAAGTTCAAAAGGCATGATCTTCCCTTGACGAAGCCAAACTGGGTCGGGTCCAATGTCTGCAAGTCCCCTATATCTTTGTTTATGAGCTCCATTATGATCCTCTCCATAGCTTTGCAGACTAGACTTGTTAAGCTTATGGGGCGGTAATTACCAGGGTCCATAGAGGCACCGCCTTTGTGGAGTGGGACCACAGTTGCCGTACGCCACTCCTTGGGCATGTACAGATACAGATTTGCTGTATCCAGGACTGTTTTGTAAGTTTCTGAGCCCTCAGATCTTTCTGTGTTGGAGGAAAGCCTTCTAGCTAATCAGTGGGAGTGGTAAGCACTAGGTAGCCTATCTACCACAAGAGGAGTGGTTTCTGGTCCAGAAATTGTAGTTTATTGGCTGCTTAGGCAGTTTTTCCATCCCTTTCAACTTTCTAGTTTAAAAGCCTGTGTTTGTATGGGTTTGCGCACCTTGCAGCAGTGCTCAGCTGAGGTAAACTATTGTTCGGCATCTACTTCTCAGAAGTACAGGCCAACATGGGAGGACTTTGGCTGACAAAGTTTGCAGACGACTGCAAACTGGGCGCCATAGTGGAAAGTGCATCGGACACGGATATCCTTCAGAAGGGACTCACGGAAACAGATAGCTGGTGCCAGAGCCATGGCCAGAAAGTCTGCTTTTCATTTTTTCCCTTAGAACATGCTTGTTCTTTTACTTCTTGCACTTTAATTAGCTTAATCGACTAGCACTTTAGCAGGCTCTTATAGCATTTATTGTAGCACACTTATGTGCTATCAGCACTAGCTGTTCCCTACCCAGTAACAGCACCAGTACTTATTATAGCAATAACCCACTCCTGGGTGTGGATAATGCTGGATTTACCCACGGTTGGCGTGGTTTGGTCCCGAGGACGAAGCCTGAGGGACCAAACAAAGCCAACAGTGGGTAAATACAGCATTACCCACACCCAAAAGTGGGTTATTGCTATTATACCATGACATTATTTAAGAAAAGAAACTATTACTTTTCTTAAATAATGGCATAGTACAATGCCTGTTTACTGCCCTTCCGCAGATGTCTGGCATCCGCGGCAGTTCTGATGTACTGCGCGCCTGCACAGTACATCAGAGCTGTATAAAAACGGAGAAAGCAAGATCTCCGTTGCTTTTATTTTTCGCTATGTTAAATGGGTTTAACATGGCGAGACAGTTAAAATAAGCAACAGAGATGTCCGTTGCTTATTTTAAAACTGTCTCGCTATGTTAAACCCATTTAACATAGCGAACAAAAAAGCAACGGAGATCTTGCTTTCTCCGTTGCTTAAACCTTTTCGCTATGTTAAATGGGTTTAGCATAGCGAGACAGCTTTAAAATAAGCAACGGAGATCTCCGTTGCTTATTTTAAAGCTGTCTCGCTATGTTAAACCCATTTAACATAGCGAGACAGTGTTTTAAAAGTAGCGTTATACTAATGGAAAAAAGTCCGGGCGACCGGACCTTTTTCCATTAGTATAACTCGATTTACAATGTGCACGCTGGCCAATCAGCGTGCACGTTTTGGGGGGGTCATGGTATAATAGTTATGACCACCCTTCCTGGTATGATTGTAGGGCAATTTCCTGTGGTTTCTCCTGCTAACCTGGTGCATTCTGAAACAGTATGGCAACTGTTTAATGTACACAGATAACTCTCTCCTCTTACCTCCCAACACTCATACATGTGAGAGATGCACTTATATCACCAAACTGGAAGCAGTGCATGCTCCAAACAAGACCACACTAGCTGGTCAAGAGGAGAAGGTAAACACCTGCAACTCACTAAATAGAACACACAGCCATCCAAAACACCAACCATCACAACCCACACATAGAAGCACAAACCATACACCCATCTTTGCGGAGGTTCTCAATAAAAATTTCCCCAAACAGAGACCCCCCAAGACAGAAACGGACTCAACCACCACAATGCAACACATAGCTCACTATCACATTGTGCCCCTCAACCTAAGCCCTTAAGGCAAAACACTTTGCCCAATGTACTAATCATAGGAGACTCATTTGTGAGGCACACTGATGTCCCACTCACTAGGTTGAAAAAGGAGAAAGTGACAGTCAGTTGTCTATCAGGTGGCAGGATCCGCCACATAACACATGCACTCAGGTCACTCCACAACAAGTATAAATATGCCTCAGTCATTGTCCATGTGGGTGTGAATGACCTAAGATGTACCTCCCTGGACTACATGAAAAGAGATGTGATGGGACTCTCGGATTATGTGGCCAAGACAGATATGACCCTAGCCCTGAGCAGTATTCTACCATCACCCAGAATGATACCACAGTATGAGCAGAAAATTATTGACTTCAACAATTGGCTAAGTTTCTGGTGTCATTATAAGGGGATCCAGTATCTGTCTGCCTGGGACAACATGATTGACAGATCTCGATGCTTTGCCAGAGACGGCCTGCATCTGTCACCCATGGCATTCCAGGTACTGGCTAAGGCTCTTTCCACCCCTATAGTGCCTTTTTTAAGCAGTGTTCCAAAGACCAAAATTCCACTGTAACAGCTACAAACAAATGCAATCTGAGGGTCATGCTGCTCAATGCTAGAAGTCTAAATCTCAAGATGCACTCGCTCAAAGCTCTCCTCAAAATGGAGAATGTCAGCATCTGTGCTGTAATGGAGACCTGGTTTAAAGAGGCAGAAAGAACCCCTGTGCTCCCAGGCTACAACTTATTCCTTACCTTTCGGCCCCAGAATATGTCCGGAAGCTCCAAAGGCGGTGGTGTCTGCATATTCTTAAAGGATACGCACACCTCTAGACTGGTAGCCCAGCATAGTGCATCTGAGATACTTCAGGTAGAACTAACACTGGGTAAGATGGCAATACAAGTCATAGCCTGCTACAGAACTCCAAACATATCCCTAGACTCTCACTCTAAGTTCCTAAGCACCCTGGAGTCTATCAAGGTCCAACCCAGTACTCTCATACTGGGTGACTTCAACTACCCTTCCATCAACTGGGAAAACTATTCAAGTACCAGTATACAGGCCCAATGCTTTCTGGAATTTATCAGTTCCAATGCCCTGGACCAGCTCATTCTGACCCCTAGTAGAGGAAGCAACTTCCAACATGGGAGACCATTGCTCCACACCTATAGTCAATTCCTCCCTGGTTAAATCCAACCACAAACTGATCACCATGGAAATCTCCATCTCACCTACACCCCCCACTAAGGTGACCACCCTGAAAAACTTCTCTAAAGCAGACTTTGAGCTCCTAAAAACAGAGGTGGCTAACGTCTCGGCATCCATGCCAATAAAAAATAGCTGCATGACTGCTGAATCATACACCAATGCACTGTACGAGCATGTACACAAATGCATGGACCTTGCCATGCCAAATAGAACTAAGATGCTCTCCTCCAAAAAAGGAAGCCAATCTGGTGGTCTCCAGCCATCAACAAACTCTATAACAGAAGGAAGAAACTGTTGCAGAAAAAAATGACGTCACAAGACTGGAAAACCTCTCTTACCAGTCTCAACAAAAAGCTGAGATCCCTTATCAAATCCTCTAAAGCCAGTTATGAAGGCAGAATTGTGGCTGACACCAAAAATAACCACAAAGCCTTCTACAGCTATATCAAAAAACCTCCAGGGCAATACCCAGATTTGCTCTGAGCTATTGCACAATGGCACCTCCTGTACTGAGCCAACAGATATAGCCAACGTACTGGCCGGCAGATTCAGTGCCAACTTTACCCCTCCTCCTCTCAAGGGCTCTATCACAATACCAGAAGAAAGCCTGGTACCCACCATTTCTGCGGCACAGGTAAAAGATGCATTGTCCAAAGCCAAGAATATTGCATCCATGGGACCTGATAATATCCCTGGCTGTATCCTACACGAGCTACAAAACAAACTGGCACCACATATGTGTGCCCTGTTCAATCACAGCCTTACCTCAGGCTATGTCCCTAATGAATGGTGCACTGCTACAGTCATCCTGCTTCATAAAGGGGGAGCAACTACAGACCCTGGGAACTATTGCCCCATTAGCCTGATGAGTCTGGTATGCAAAGCTATGGAGTGCATCATCATGGACCTGCTTAACAAAGATATAGGCAATCTCTAAACTCTTGACCCCACACAGTTTGGCTTTGTCAAGGGGAGATCCTGCCTGCTGAACCTGGTTGACTTCTTTGAGGTAGTCACCAAGGCTGTGGATGAGGGTAAGGCAGTGCATACAGCCTACCTCGACCTGGCCAAGGCCTTTGATACCATTCCCCACTCAGGTATCATTGACAAACTCACCAAACTTGGCATCAATTCTTACATTACTAGATGGGTTGCAAAATAGCTCACAGACAGGACCCACAGAGTGAAAGTTGCAGATTCCAAGTCAGACTGTCGACCAGTCATGAGTGGAGTCCCACAGGGCTTGGTCCTGGGCCCTCTCCTGTTTGGCATCTACTTCTCAGAAGTCCAGGACAACACAGAAGGACTCTGGCTGACCGAGTTCACTGATGACTGCAAGCTAGGAGTCATTATCAACTCCCCAAGTGATGCAGACATCCTACAAAAGGGCCTCTCTGAGACCAATGACTGGTGGTGAAACCATGGCCTGAAGCTTAAAATGTGTTATCATCCCCTTCGGAAAAAAATCAGTTCCCGTGAATTACCATTTTGATGGGAGCCCACTGAACACTGAAGGGGCCATAAGAGATCTGGGCACCCAGGTTGACAGCCACCTCACCTTCGACCACCATATTGCCACTATGGTCAGAAAGTCCTTCTACATGGCACATCTTATAAAAATAAGTTATGTACTCACCATAATGTTCCATGATTGCTGTCCATCTTGCCATTCGTTCTTACAATGATGGGTTTGGAACTGATTCTCAGCTCCGACTCAGCCGAATACATAGCTGAAAGTCTTAAACCTGGCTCGTGGCAAGAAGGTATCCCATAATGCAGTGGTGTAATTCCCCAGGTCTTGATTGCTGCTACTACTGAATGATATGTACACTATATACATATATACAAATATATACAAGTATATACTATACCTAAAAGAAGCAAACTGAAACAAAGAACTCCTGAAGATAGTAAAAAACATCTACCAGGTCCACAAGGAGTCTTTGGCAGGGAGAAGGAGGGAGGGTTCGTAAGAATGAATGGCAAGATGGACAGCAAACATGGAATGTTATGGTGAGTGCATAACTTCTTTATGTTATGTTGTCCTATCTTGCCTTCATTCTTACAATGAAGGGACAGCGTCCCAAGCACCTTTATCCTGGGTGGCTCATGGGAGTACACCTTTAAGCACTGTGGAACCAAAGGAGGCCCTGTCCCTGGAGGCCAAATCCACTTTGGAATGCATGATAAAAGTATGTGGAGTGGTCCAAGTAGCTGCTGCACAAATATTATCCATGGGAATTCTGGCTTGAAAGGCAGATGATTTAGCCATTGCTCTTGTGGAATGACCCTTCACTTTGAAAAGTAAATCTCTGTGATTTGAGGTATAGATGAATGTAATACAATTAGATAGCCAATTGGAAAGAGTAGTTTTAGAAACTGAGCTACCCTTTTTCGCATCAGAAAAGGATACAAATAATTGGTCAGATTTTCTGAAGTCTTTGGTCCTATGCAAATAGAATCTGAGTTGTCTATGCATGTCTAATTGATGTTATTTGTAGTCTGCCTTGTTGCTATGATTAGGAAAGAATACTATAGATTGATTTATGTTGTTTGGAGAAGAGACTTTGGGTAGGAAAGATGGATTAGTTCGCAAGGATACCCTATCCTTATGAAAAATCAAATATAGCAGTTTAATAGAAAGAGCTTGCAACTCTGATACTCTTCTAGCAGAAGTTATAGCCCTAGAAACAAGGTCTTCAGGAAAGGAACTTGAGGTCTGAAGAAGAAGAGGGCTCAAAAGGTGGTAATGTGAGATGAGACAGAACAAAATTTAAATCTCAAGGAGAAAGGGGTTCCTTAAAGGGAGGTCTTAATAAGGAGGCACCTTTTAAGAAGGCTCTACACAACCTGTGTGACATTAAGGTGAAAATAGAGCCACCAATGTGGAAATTTGATATTGCAGCGCATTGAACCCTGATGGTTGCTGCAGCTGAACCTTGTTGGAACAATTCTGCCAAAAATTCCAAAATAGAATGGATAGGTGCTGAAAAAGGATCAATGTTCCTGTTTTGAGCCAAAAAGGAAAGCCTTTTCCATTTGCTAGAATACAGTTTTCTAGTGGAAGCTTTGAGAGGACATTAAGATATGTTTAACTGTAGGAGTGAAATTGTGAAGCCTGACTAAATTGGGAAGTGGAGCAGCCAAGCTGTCAATTTTAGGGTGAAGAGAAAAGTGTGAAGCTCCCCTGACATATGAGTCAGCAGATCTGACACTGGGTCCAGAGTCCAAGGCTTTTCCTAAAGATAAGGCCAAAGGAAGGGGAACCAAACTTGCCGAGGCCAGTAAGGAGCAATGAGAATTATCCTTCTTTCTGAGTACTGTGCTTTCTGGTTGACTCAGGGTATGAGAGGAAACAGAGGAAAACATACAGAAGTCCTGAAGGTCAATCGTGAGTAAGTGCATCTCTTGGCGTCTCCCCCGGAGGAGGGATTAGGATAAAGCAGTTGCTGCACTTGGCATTCACAGGAGTGAGAAAGAGATCACAGCAAGGCTGACCCCATTTTTGGAAGATCATTTTTGCTACATTGTGATTGAGAGACCACTCGTGAGGCATTAAGATTGCTCTGCTCAGCTTGTCCGCTCTCACGTTGGACTTCTCTGGAATGTGCATTGCTATTAGAAAGCACGGGGAAGAAACTGCCCATTGCCAAACTCTTAGGGCCTCTCGACAAAGGGGGTAAGATCTGGTTCTCCCCTGCTTGTTTATGTACCAAATTACAGACATATTATCTGAATGTATCGCAATTGTCCCTAGAGGGAGAAAGTCGTGAAGTGCTAGCAATGCGAGAAGCACTTCCCTCATCTCTAGGACATTTATATGCAAGTAAGCCTCATGTTCTTGCCATGTACCTTGGACTGTTCCCCCCAGATAATGCCCCCCCACCTTATCTGGGAATCGTCCGTGTTCACCGTAGCTATGGGTTGATGTGGAACAAATGGTCTCCCTATGGTCACATGAGTGGAGTGTATCCGCCATCTTAAGTTGTTCTTGCATGATTCTGTTATTCTGATGAGGTGAGACATCAGAAGCTCTTGAAGTGACCATTGGGAGAACAACAGCCACTGAACGATCCTCATGTGCATTCTGGCAAGAGCGACCAGTGTAATCATAGAAGTCATTGTTCCTAGTAATCTTAGAATTATCTTTGCTTTCACTTTGGTCTTTGGAAGGAGGTGAAGTATCTGAGTGCTACAACCCTTTCTACTGGAAGACGTGCAACCATAGAGGAGGTGTCTAGATCTGCACCTATAAATGTAATATGTTGACAGGGCAACAAGGCAGATTTTTGAAAGTTGACTGTAATACCCAGTTGATTGCAAATGTCCAAAGTTAAATCCCTGGCTTGTTGGAGTAGATGATTGGTGGTGGCAGATAGGAGCCAGTTGTCTAGATAGGGAAACACTCAGAATCCTAGATGCCTCAGGTGAGCCGTGACTACTGCCATGCATTTGGTGAACACTCTGGGGGCTGTAGTGAGACCAAAGGGCAGAGCTCTGAATTGGTAATGACTGGCTTCCAGCTGGAAGTGTAAGTACCTTCTTGATGTCCTGTCCATTTTTATATGGTAGTAAGCATCTTGAAGGTCTGTCGAGCACATCCAATCATCTTTTCCTAAAAAGGGAAGTATAGACTGCAGTGTCACCATTCGTAACTTTGACTTCTTAACAGATTCATTTAGTTTGCTTAGGTATAATATGGGTCTCCATAATTTCCATCATTTGAGAGACTTTATTCAGAGGATGAACAGATGAGGAAGTGTCTGCAAGTTTCTTCTTGGTGCCTGCTGCCACCACCATAGCATCTACGGGTACCCCCTTGGTTAGAAAATCCTTTCCTGAAGGAACTGACAAGAATTTGTTTGGCCTCTAAGGGACTGGCTCCATAGTGTCAGGTGACTCCCATGCCTTTCGACTAACCAGGTCCATTAGCTCATCAAAAGGCGGAGACACCCAGGAGGCTAAAGGTTGAGATCCAAAAGCCTTCAGGTACACTAACTCCTCATCAGAAGGGGTGGTGGCCTACCAGCCACCTCCCTGCTTCAGTATCTCTAGAATATCTGCAAATGAGATATCATCAGAGGACAACGTGGGGACCCTTCCAATTCATCGAGGTCAGTGTCTGAATTGACGGACTCATCTGGGGAGTCTACGTGCTTCCTCTTGCAAGTTCTCTTCCAAGGTGGCTCCTCAGAAGGATATTCTGGGGAGGCCTCGGAGGAGAGGGGTTCACCCATTGGGGGATCCTGAGGCTCTGGATCTCTGCTGTCCTGTGAAATGGGTGGTGCCGAGACAGTAGCAGGTGCCTTAAGGGGGCCGAGTACTAGTATCCTTCAGTGGTGCTGAATAGGTAGACAACACACTCCTCATCAACTCAAAAGCAGATCCTGCCAGCTCTGAAGACTCCCTCAGCTCCAAGGAGACAAAGGAAGGCACCGGAACCAATGAGACTGGACCCAAGGCCGATGTGGGAGCCGAGTTAACCCAGGCTGATGCTCAGAGGGGTAGACTCAGCACTGAAGAAGATTGGGGCCGAGAATCCCTCCCAGGCCGACAGGTGAACCCCAGCTCCCAGAGTCCCTGGATGGCACCGAAAGAGTTGGAGGAGATGTCAGCTTCATGGAACACCGAAGGGGGTCCTGGAACTGATGTATTCACAGTACGTGGTACCAAGCACTCTGGCTCTGAAGGATCAGCTTGGCTCAGAGGAGGAACAACAGTGGGTATGCTTGGTACAGTAGGTTCCGAGACCAAATGGGTGGGAAATGAGAGATGAGAATAATTTAGTCAGTGCTGGTGACTTCAGGAGTCTGTGCACCACACGTTCCACGTCATCGTTTTATAAGCTCCTGGTGGACCTGGAAGATAGGGATGGAGAGCGAGACCTGTGCAGAATTGGAGATCTCAAAGTCAGAGAAATCGGTGAAATATCTATGAACCGGCTCTGAGTAGAGGTATCTTGTGGATCTGAGGACTTTGGAGCCAAAGTACCAGGCTTGTCAACTAGTATGACCTCCGATGGCTCCGAGGACTGTGGAGCCGAGGAGGTAGTTGCCTTAGAGATTTTTGGTAATTTGACTGGCGGCTCCGACTGAGCCGATGTTGCAGGTGAATGTTTTTTTGAGATTTTTCCTTTTTAGAAGAAAGAGAAGAAGAAGAAGAGGAAGAAGAACTATGGATAACTTCCTCAAAAGTTGGCTTTAAGAGCATTTTCAGAATCAATTTGTTTCTCCTTTCTTGAATTCTCTTGCAATGAAAGAGTGACAAAAGGTGCAATCTTCTTGTAGGTGAATAGCACCAAGGCAATAAACACATATAACATGTCCATCTTTGATTAACATTTTTTGTGAGCACTTCTGGCATTTTTTAAAGCCCAAAGGCTTATGTTCTTTCTCTTTTGGGTCTTTAGATATAGTTAAGTTAAGACCGCAAAAGCAACAATAACAAAAAAAATTTAGCAATTGAACTGTTGAACAGCTAAAGTTATACAGAATAGTAACTATAGGAAACACAAGGAAAAAGACAACCAGGGAGAAAAAAATAGGGCCTCTAACTCAAATGGTCCTATTTTCTAGACAAGACAACAATTAACTACAAGCCCTCTAACTTGAACGGGCAAGTAGCTCTCTAACTTTAACGAGCTACTGATAGACTTAACAGACAGAAATAATGACCACTATAAAGGATACCGGTAGGCCTACAAAGCGATGACAAAAATCGTGCCAAAGGGGATAAAACTATCACTATCTAACTGTAATGCAATAAAATGCATAACGAATAAAATATAATTAGAAGATAAGCTATCTATTATCAAATATAACAGTTTAGAGGACAAATAAGAGAAAATTTGTCACAACTTAGCCAAGGCCAATATGAGCACATCCAACCTCGTAAAGCGGCAAATGAGATCTGGGGAATTACACCACTGCATTGTGGGATACCTTCTTGCCATGTGCCAGGTTTGAGACTTTCAGCTATGTATTCAGCTGAGTCGGAGCCGAGAATTGGCTCTGAACCCATCATTGTAAGAATGAAGGCGAGATAGGACAACATAACATCCAAAGGTTTCACATCCATGGAGGAAGATGTCATCATCCCTCATTAGACCAGTCATCGAATTTAACTCCCCATTTGGCATGTACCTGACCAGACACCTACAACAGCTGGAGAGACCACAAAAGTATCTCACAAAAAGGATCCTAGGCCTTAAACACATGTCCTACATGGGCAGACTCAAGAAATATCAGCTGTTCTCAGCCTCTTATCGTCTACTTGGAGGTGATCTCTACTTGACTTACAAAGCCATGTCTGACCCAGCCCTACTTGAAATTCTACACCTAAAGAAATCCCAATCCTCCCCATGCCACATGCTCCAGAGATCACAACCTCATTACCACAATTAAGAGAGCATGCTAGAGGGACAGGTTCATCTCCCAAAGACTGCCCATACTCTGGAATAAGCTTCCATTCATGTCAAGTAGAACACCTCACTGGCCCTCTTCAAGAGAAATCTTGACAAGTGGATTGGTAACAGAAAGTTCACCCCAGGGATCACTCCAGTTGCCCTACTGGATAGGGGCACTGTGAACTAACATCGGGTGGCACAGTGCCTGGGCAATTTTTTTTTGAGCTAGGCTTGTAAAGGCTCCAGCGCAATTAATCTAGTACACACCTATGAACCTATAAATTTGTCACATTATGCAGTGCTATTCTCTGTACAAACTATGCAGCATACACACTGTGTTACTACACATTGCTATTACTTTGTAATAAAGACATCTAAAGTATGCAGAAACCTGAAAATGGCTACAGTGGCAACACTTCATTATTTAAATACACTCCAAGTCCAAATTAGGCACAACTATATTTTTAAATTGTAAAGTATTTGGCAGGTTGCAGTTGAACCTTTTCTAGCACTGTGAGTCTCCTAATTCCTTCATGAACCTTAGTGCTGTATGATTTCTGTTAGATAGTTCAAACCCCACTGGGCTGGCATTGCCAGTCTAGTACGTACAAACGGTGGGGGGATGTGGGAGGATAAAGGACCAGAAAAGTACCACTGCTGTTTGCAGACACATTTCTGTTTCATACTAATGAAATCTTTTAGCTCACCATATTACTAGCACTTGGTTTATTTACTTAATTCAGTCACCCAACATCAATATTTTTCATGGGAATGTTTGAAGAACAAATAGTGGATATGTAGCAGATTTTCTCAGCTTGCAGTAGTCCTGAAACCCTCAGTCATCACCAATATACTTTGTATGTATCTCAGAAACAAAATGTATGTATTATAAACTATAATACCTTCTATTACAACATGCATAAATGTGGCACATAGTACTTTCTAAGGCATCTCATGTTTCTCATAGCTGAGGATGAACTAGATCCTTAGTTTACTATTTTCAGGCAAATTGCTTTGAAGACAAAGGAGGCTGTATTTTCACTATGTCTCAAAATGAATAACATGACCTGCATGTCTGATATCAGCCTTCATTTTTAACTCCATGAAAAATATAGGTTCTCATTCCATATAAATGAAGAACAAGACAAAAGGTAATGTGTTCCCAGTACACAGATGTTAATATTTCAACTGAAAAAGCAGAACTTGAAACTGGATCACATGATTAGCTTGCATCTTGATACGTTCCTAGGAAAGGGGGATAATAATTAAAAAAAAAGATGTACAATTACAGGAACAAAAAGGAGTGAGAAGAGATCACAGAACACAATAAAAGGTACTTTTCCGTTATCGGGGCAACATGTGATGCACCTACGTTTTAGCTATGAATGCAGCTACTACTTAGAAAGTGTTGCCATGACTATGTAAATGACCCCTTTTCCATTTTGTAAATTGAACAGAATATTTTTTGTATCTGAAACGCATAAATGTTATCTGAAGGAGTATAAGCAAATAAAGTCCTATAAGAATAAGCTTTTATTTTGCCAAAAACATTCAGACCTTTGCGAGTATGGTTTGTACTGCAAAATCTCGTATTCATACAAAAAATGTCCCACTTTGTGCATTTGAAAAGGTAGCAATCTTAGTTACCTTGCATTTAATTTCATATGTCTACATATTATCATAGCTCTCAAGTGTTCCTCATTAGCAAGATTGACGTTCCTCACTTGGGGTCTTAAAAAGTACGTTCCTCAAACTTTCATATTGAAAGACTCTATCGCACATCAGGGCAACACTTTCATGGTCTGTGATGCCTCATACTGACACTATTTTGCTCTGTCCAATTATCTGATAAACAACGTAGCTCTCAGTTTCTTACCTACAGCTGAGACAGACTTTGATCCCTTTCAAAAAAGAAAACTAAATACATAAATAATAGGAATAACATTTTCAAACCACAGACGTGTTGTATATTTCGGTAATGATGGCTTTTAAAACAGTATAAGATTACAGGAGTTTAATTAACATGGAGTTTCTGAAGTTAAAGTGACTAAAGCTGGACTGGGCACTGTTTGTTGACTGTAAACAGTGGGCACTGTTTGTTGACTGTAAATCGCTACCCCGTCTTGAAAAAAAAATGAGGCAAAAGAGCTTAAACTTTTTAACCTAAAAACGGGGTGCTTGAAAATTGGGGCTATAATACTCACATTTCAGGATTATAGCTGTTACTATCCAGAGAGTCATTGTATCCATGACAACATTGTCCGAATGAACAGAATGGAAAGATCTCATTAAAAGTGTTGCCCCAATAACGGAAAGAAGTGGGCACTGGCTGAAAATGAAATTGATGAGAATTATTGGTAAAGGTTGTGGCAGAGCCTGGGATGGTAGGGTATAGCTGGTTGACTAGGGATTGTATGGTTTCAGTGAAAAAAGTATTAAATGAGTCAGCTATTTGGATGGGATTGTTGTGATCAGAGCCAGAGGGAGAGGGAGTACTTGAGCATCCAGGGTGTAGGAGGTTATTGATACCTCACCAGAATTTGTGGGGATTATTTTGGTTGGTTTGTTGTAGTTGGTAGTAGTAGTTTCTTTTATCGGCTAATATGTTTTTTTTTTGTTTCATTTCTTAGCTATCTGAATTTCAGGTGGTCTGAGGAGCTTTTTGTTGAGCGCCATTTGGCCCATTGTTTATTTCTTTGGAGGATTTTTTGTTTGGTCATTTTGGTGAGCCATGGTGCCAGTTTGGGTCTAATTCTAACTTTGCATAATGGGGCATGGCTGTCTAAAATGGTTAGAAATTTAGAGTTAAAGTATTTCACGGCATTATCTATTGGGAGGTATTTCAGGGGTGATCAGTCACAGGTGACTAGTTCAGCTTGAAAGTGAGCAGGGTTAACATTTTTGGTAGTGCAAATAGTTCTACAGATGGTAGAGTTTAGGATGACAGTTTTTGTTTTGATTAAATAGGTAAGCAAGTGATCACTTATGTCCTCAGGGAGGGTGCCTGTTTTATAATTTAGTTGGGGGGTATTAGTGAGTATCCAGTCAAGAGTACTAGTTTTGTTGTTAGTTTTATTGGTGCGGGTTGGGCATGTTATTGTTTGGGTAAAACCATATAAGTTGATATGAGTAGAAGGCTGCTCAGATATACAGGAGTTCCAGTTAATGTTAAAATCTCCAAGTATAATGGTTTCTTGGGGGTAGTTACTTGAGAGCCAGCTGAGGATAGCCTCTAATGTGTTGATGTTATTGCCTGGGGGAAGATAGACACATGATAGATATATGGCTTTGCTTTTGTTAAGCTGAACCTTAGTTAGAAGAATTTCTGCATTGTTGCAAAGTGGAGGTTTGGAGTCTAACAAGGTAACTTGTAATCCATTCTTATAAAGTATGGCTACGCCTCCTCCTTTTTAGTGTTACGGTCACGTCTTATGATATTATAGCCAGGGGTAGAACTGCACTGTCTTGTATTGATGGATTAAGCCATGTTTCAGACAGACAGAGGATGTCAAAGGAATAAACATCAATAAGGGCATGCAGGTGAGCTATTTTGTTATTGATGCTACAAATATTAAGATGAGCTATCAGGAGAGAGTTGGGGGCTTGGTAAGTGTCTGTGTGATTGAATTTGTTGGTGTATCAGGCTGTGTAGCTGTGATAGTGGTAGGACCTGGGTTAGGGTGTATATCACCATCTAACAGGGAGTGGACCTGAACTTTTAGGATGAGTTGTAGAAGTTTAAAAATTAGGTTCTTATTTTTTCTAGCTAGTGGGTTACATTGAGAGATGTGATGGAGTGTATAAAATGTGGCTGCTGAGTACTTAGCTGAGCTGGGGAGGTTGCTAACACTATGAGTGGAGCTGGGGGTAAGGACAGAGGTGTGTGTGATGTGGGTATGCAGTCCTAGGAATCTATGGTGTTCGTAGAGAGTAAATAGATAGGGAATGATAAGTATAATTAGGA
This sequence comes from Protopterus annectens, assembly GCF_019279795.1. Taxonomy (NCBI): domain Eukaryota; kingdom Metazoa; phylum Chordata; order Ceratodontiformes; family Protopteridae; genus Protopterus; species Protopterus annectens. The sequence continues at coordinate 1,283,234,039 of NC_056743.1, forward strand.
GTAGTAATAAAGGTAAGGGTTTACAGGATCCTTGAGCCATTTGTTTAGGTTAAGGTGGTTAAATGTAGGGATATTTGTGGATAGAGTGGTAGGGTAATGGATAAAGGTAAATGAGTGATGGTTCTTTAAGGGGGAGGAGATAGGGGTAAAGTGAGAATATAATAGAGGTAATAGCACTTTAAGGGGAGGAGTTAGAGGTTGGTCCTAATGCATTGGGGTGTGGCAGTTAGAGTATAAGTTTAGGACCAGTGGGGGTGGGTGGAATTTGGGGGCAGGGTAGGGGAGCGGAGTGAGCCTGCAGGGCGAACGGAGCGGAATGAGCCACAGATGAGTTCACCCTAGGAAAACAATCAGAGGAGCAGTAAGCAAAGGTAAGTAAAGCAGCAGAGGGTAAGGTGACACAATGCCTTGATAATAGAATATGCAGAGAGGGTTGGCAGTGAAGAATATTAGAAGAAAGAAAGAATAGAGTGGGAGTATTAGCTATTCCAGAATATTAGAATCCAAGAGCCTGTAAGTTACTTAAAATTGGAGTCAGAATGGTGGTCTGAAGGAAACTATTGCCCTCTAGTGGACAAAAGCTGTATAGCAGAGGCAATATATACTTAGAAAAGAGTGCAGGGCAGTAAGTATGCTATAGAGGATTGAAGAGGAAGAACAGTAAAAATACTTGTAGTCTAAGAAGGGGGAAGGGGTGACAGGTATGGGAGCAGATAGTAAAGGCTGCCGGCTGTCCTGGCTGGTGAAAGTAAACTTACAACCTAGGATATCTCACACTAACTGTCTTAAGACTTTGGTTTAAAGTATGTACTTTACTTATAATTAAATTCCCCTGGGGACTGTAGCAGAGGGGAGGAAAGGTTCAGTTCCTTAGTTAGGGGAAACCGCAGTGTGTTGAGGAGAATAGTTGTTTTCAGCACGCAGGGCAAGTCCTCCTTAATACTGGGAAACCAGGTTGAGCAGCTGGGAATATAAAGGGAAAAGAGAGACAGTGGTAAGACACACAGAGAGATAAAAAATAGACAGTTACACAGGCTTATTAAGTAGTAACTTGAGCATAGAACAGAGATTAACTTGCATAGTAAAACAGTCTTGATTGCACATATTACAATGTCTCTATCAGTGATAATATTCAAACAAGACACTTATAAAAGCAATATAGTTCAGGAACAATAAAGATTAAACTCTTCTATGACTCAGTCAAAGATTACATTCAGCAAGACACTTGTTAAAACAGCATATATCTGAAACAATAAGGTTCAACTCGTCTTATAACTCTCTATCATATTTGCATTTGTTATTTGTATAGATACATATATATTTTTGTTTTAGAAATATATTTTTGTTCCAGAAACATGATGATAACATGGAACCATCCCACAATCAACTTCTCAAGTCTACAAGAACAATACTCAAAACCTATATCCATTCCTGGGACCGTGTCCCTAATTATTTTTGGCTTTGTCCAGATGTTTTATGCTAAGAGGTATGCATTCTAGTACAAGTCAAAACACGTTTCACAGAACTGCTATACAAATTATGTTGATAGTCATGCAGTACATATCCCAGAAGAATTCAAAACATTACAGTATTATGGTCTTTCTTTAAATTAATTACTTGACTAATCAACGGACACATCAACATTAGAATCCGAGACATGTTTACACTGAAACTCTGCTATGCAGCAATACATACAAAACTACCACTTCAATACAGCTCATAATCATCTACACAAACTTCCCCTTCTTCCATTCACTTCACTGGGGAAAAGAAAAACAAATAGTCACAGACCATCCACTGAGGAAGCATAACATTGCAGAGTCCTACCACTTTGCTTGAACATCACAGAGGAAGAAGCAGCAACTCCGCAACAGCAAGCTGGAGAGCCAGTCATCTAAACATCCTGTGGAATGTTTTGAGATAAATGAAAAAGCTTCATCTCTGAAGCATGTTCCAAAGAGAGTTCCTTTGCTTCCCCTTTTAATAAAAGCAGCCCATTGAGTGAGGGAAAAAAATCATCTGTGCCACACATACACAACATCAAGAACACTTGCAACTGTCAAAGACATTTACCTTCAATAAGCCATCAGTCCAGACAGCAACACAAAGTTAAAAATTAAACTGTTCACCCACAAGATGCCTTGGGAATCAACACAAAGGAAGAAAACCATTAAACCAAACCAAAGAACAGTTCTCCATGCAGCATCCAACATCAAACATCCCTAAACACAGTACCAAGACACGGAAGGACAATTTGCTAGTAAAGGACAACATAGAATAGTACATAATCTTGTTGGTGAGGAAAAGGAAAGATATTATTATAATGTGGGAAATGGCAAATAAATAAAGATTACATGTAAAAAATACTGATATGCTGATCAGATGACTATGGTTATCTAACAATAAGGAACTTTTCTGAGTTGTTGATCTGAAGCATTAGTGAGACACAAGATTCGTAAGTTAGTTTTATACTTGACAGCTGAAATGAAATGTTGAACTCAAAATAATATAAACCTTTAAGAAAATTAGATAAGAGACTTTTGGAAGTTGGTGCTTTGAGAGATTTAGTAGTAGTCACATTAGTAGAATCTGTTTTTTGTTTCTTCTTCTTTTTAACATCAGTCCTAGAATTCTTTTTTGAGGATCGTTTCAGGGATGAAGAAGACCAGTCGATATCTTTCAGGCTGGATATTATGTTACTATTTTTGACAAAAGAAAAGGCTTCCTCTTTATTATTAAAGGTTCTTATTTCATTAGACAAATTAATTTTTATTCTAGCTGGACAGATGATTTATGTTTAGATATTATTTTGTTTTAGAAACTTGACAAAAGTTAAGCTGTTTTTCCTCATATCCATACCTTTAGAGGAATAGACATTATCAAATCTGATTGGATTATGTTTAAACTTCAAAGGGGCTTTCCTCCAGGCAGTATTGAGTACAAGTTCTTTGTCTATATAAGATAGAAATTTTATTACAATAGATCTTGGTGGAGATGAAGATATTAATGCTGCTGGTTTACCCATTGCTGTGTGGGCCCTTTCATTTCCATAGGAAAAGCCTTCTTGTAAACTCAAAATATCAGGAATCCAAGAATTTAAAAATGTGATTATGTTCTCACCTTCAAATTTCTCTGGAAGTCCAAAAATTCTGACATTACACTTTCTCACTGTGTTCTCCAGATCATGAATTTTATTAAGGACCCAAGTATTCTATTCTTCCATCTATGTCATTCAATGAGGTTTCTATGTCAGATATTTTAGACTGATGATGCAGAAGTATTTCTTTAAAGACATCAGTTTGTTTAAGACTTTTTCCCTTAGAGTTTTCAAGTTTACCTTTAAAGCCCTTCATTTTCAAAGACAGTTCTTGGAGAGTGGATGTTACCATTTGTTAATCTTTCCTCAAGGATACATCAATATGAGAAAGCTTAGAACTGTTCATTATAATTTGAAGCAATAGTCTCCAGCTGATTCTGACAGGAAAATTGTTGTATATTACCACCATTAATATATTTGAAATAAAAGTACTGCATAAGTAAGTATTCCCTGTATTTGAAAATAATACCGCAGAGCTCTAAATTTGTGATGTCTTCAGTTGGCCATCTTGGCTCCACCCCCACATGCAAATGTTCTGACTGGCTCTGGGTTATTTATACTTAAATTACAACGACTAAAAACTCAATGAGAATGCAAGGCTAGAATTCTAAAACTCTTCAATGAATCAATAGCCTAATAAGTACCTATGAATTTGTGGTCCTATGGACTAACTTCCTTGGGTTAAATGAGAGCACAAAGTATTAAGAGTGCTTTGAAATTATACCTTGAGATGACAACTTGCAAGGTCATTGTTTATGGCATGTGATTTGCAGTGTTTGCTACTATATATCTGGTATGTATTTATTGCAGTCATTGTTCTAAAAAAGTATCTTGAAGGTCTTAGAGATGAAGGTATTTTATTTGTAATTTTTATTACATTATTCATTTTTGAAATAAAGGCCTCTTAAAGATTCCACATTCTAAGTGTTTTTTTTTTTTTTAATAGCTCTGAGCTATTTCCCTTTCCTAAATTTAGAGAAAACTTTAGTTAATTTCCAGGTCCACAATATATTTTCAAAGACAAACTCCTTAATGATTTGCACAAGTGTAACCCATGTTTGCTTTTCTAGCTGCTGAACAAGTTTGGCATCATACCTCTCAACCATTTAGAGCAAGAAATCTGGACAAAGCCATCAATAAAAGTGGGACAAAGGCCCAAAAATAGGGGCAACTTTTAAATATTGCTCTTACAAATGTAGAAAGTTGATAGAACAGGCTGTGCATTAGCATGAATTTTCTGAAGGGTATGAAGTCTGAAACTCAAATATCTGTCTTTATTTTCTAATTTTAATCTTTAATGATTTCCCACTAATTTGCCAGAAAATCACAGTTTTATGAAAAACGGACCAAAAATATGGAGCAAAAATCTGGACATTCTGTGAAAATCTGTACAGTTGAGAGGTACGGTTGTCATATAGCCTTTTATTCTTCTGCAGTTGTCTGGACTTCCCTCCCTTTGCCAGACAAGCTCCCACATGGAAAGCATTAATCAATGAATCAACAAAAGCACACAGTAGGGGAAGCTAATAAAGTAACACATTATAGATTCTAAACCCACAACAAGAATCTTAGGGTAAATCCCAGCACCAACAGTATACTGCAGAATGGGGTGAAAAGAACACCCTCCTGAAACAGTGACACTAGGGAATGAAATATATTTTGCAGGATTTTATTAGCATTTGCATTGCAGCTACAACAATCAAAATTTATTGCATTTCAAAACAAATGATGCAACTTGCACAACATGCAATAAAACAGAAGATTTGATATTTGCTTCATAACAGAATTTCCACATCAATGAAGTTCTTTTAATTTTTTGAAATGTTTCTATTATTTATCAGTCTGGAATATAAACAAATAAGTAAAAGTAAAGAACTCAAAATATCTCACAAATATATACAACTTTTCATGTAAAAGTTCTAAACAGATTAAGAAATATAGTAATGCAAAATGAAATGAATAGTCATACCTCTCAACCTCTTAGAGCAAGACTTGGGGGCAAAGCCAAAATAATGAGGGTGCAAAAGCCCAAAAATAGAGACAGATTTTAGAAAATGCTCTTCTAAACATAGAACATTGTTAGATTAACAGATTTTGCATTAGCATGCATTTTGTGAAGCATATGAAATCTAAAATTCAGATGTCTGTCACTACCCAATGACTGCATTCCAAAATTATTTGGCTCCTTATTGAAATGTCTGCCCTCAAAATACCGAGCACCAACAAGCTGAAAAAACAAAAAAGACCAAAAACACAGGAGAAGATTGAATCTCGAAAATCACTCTTCTCCTTAAAACTTCTTTTTGCAGGGATGCCTTCCACTCCCCATGTCAGGGGACAAGCCCCTCACACCTTCAAACTTATATATGAGTTCTGAGATCACTGTAGATCTGAGAAAAGGGAATGTTTCAAGAAATGGCATCTTGGAGTTAATATATGTAACTCACATCTGTCAGCCATTCATTCTCTATATTGGGACTCACTCTAGCTGGTCCCAACATTTGAAATAGTTAACAAATGATTTGCCAGAAAAAAACATTTTTTTTATGAGGGACAGACCAAAAATAAGAGGCAAAAATCTAGACATACTGCAAAATTCCGGACTATTGAGATGTATGTTTAATACTATACGATAAAATAACCCCATGTTCTAAACATTTTAAATTTCAGAACTTCTTTTTTTCAGAGCACTTGTTCTTTTTATTTTATTTTAATCACTGTGACTTATAGTGTCTGCTCACTTCTATAAGCTAAAATTCAGGACTCTCTCTCTGAAACACCATCCTTTCTGCTAACAAAAACAAAACAAAAACAAACAAACAAAAAAAAAAGCTTGAGTACTGCTCACACATCCTTAGATTTGCTGAGTCACACAGGTACACTTCAGCAGGGAACTCAGAGTGTACCATTGTGGTATTGTTTAGGGTCACTGTATTATTGACTTAAGGATTATAGTTCTAGTTGGATTGCTGTTCTACTTGTTTTGTCTGTTTTTTATTATAGCAGTGATAGTGCAGTGTCCTACCCCAGAACCCATACTTGCAACTTTAAACAATATTTATTATATTATTGACTGGCCTTTTTTCCCTTCAGGTAATTGCTTAGACTTTTACTGCTCCAAATTTAGTTGTTACACTCCTCTCTGCAAACCTTCCTGCAATGAGTTTGTTTGCTGTGAAACTTTAACTGCCCAAGGAAGACTCACCTGTAGATTCATGGTATTGTGCAGTGCTTTACTTATTCTAAACAGCTCTACTGTGGCTGCAGTCAGGGGCAGCATATGCCTTTTGCTTCCAAAGCATGTGTTAGACTAATGTTTCTATTACATAAAACTGTTCCACTGACTGCATAACAGGTAAAAGACTCCTCCTGCTGGTGTTGGAAATGTTTCCCACTATGATCCCTTCTCACCTGCAATTCCCCAGCCACCCCTCTTGGCATTACATTTGTAGGATCTTTTCTTCACCAAGAACTCCACCTACTTCCCACCTTTCTTAAAGGCATACACATAAATGTAGACGTACTCTGGGCACAAGAATACACACACAATTCCTAAACCATCAGTCTGCATTTACGCACTTTAGCTTTCTTTCCTCTGTTATATTTACTAAGTAACCACAGTGATCACAACTTACATCATCCACCTCACTCAGCTATCTACTCGTACCCTTCTTATATTGTTACACAGTGTTCTAGCCCCTCTGTCTCTGACAGCTCTCTCTACAAAGCTACATACCCTGATTCTCTTAAATATTACTACATCCTTACTCATATTTTATCACCTAGCAACTTACCATACATCACTAATTCTTGTACACATTTCTCCCACTATGTGTTCCACCTCTAACCATTCAAATCACCTTACTTCATCACTAATTGCTTCCAGTATATACAAAGACTCACCTTATATTTACTAAACCTTCACACCTACCACACCAAAATAAAACTAACTGCTACAGTAAAACTAAAACAACCATAGCAAATGTATCTATTTTTCTCTCTTTTACCACTCTGTGAGCATATTCATCCCAAACCTGGCCCCTCCTCCCATCTTGACACTCCAGTAGCCCCCAAAACTCATCACAAGTGAGTCCTCCCTCCTACTAAACTCATCCATCTCCTTCCAAAACAGGGACCACATCAGCATCACCAAAATTATCAAAACCCAACTCACCTCCCCCATGTACACCCAAACAGCTTAAATGCATTTCCTTAAATACTAACATCTATAATAAAATTTCAGAACTCCATGCCTGGATCTTCCACAATACACCAGATGTTCTTGCCATAAATGAAACATGGCTAAAACTCCAAATACTGGACTCTGAAATATCACTCCTTGGTTGTAATATCATCAGGGCTGATAGAACTCAAAGAAAGCTGGTAGAGGAGTTTTACTATTCCCTGATTATCTTGAAATCTTACACTACAATAAACCTACTCCCAAATTCCATAACCCTGAACTTCTCATCTCCCAACTTATACTAAATAACCATAAGCAGTTATGTATTATAGTACTCTAGATTCTCCCGGTAATAATGCTATAACCCTGGAAAACATCCATACCAGATCTCACATACAATTTCTAATGAAAAGATTATCCTGGGTACCATTACTTTCAATTGGCAGACCATCTCCACAAAACATCCATCAAGTAGACTAAATGTATTTGGATTGACTCAACTCATTTCATCCCCAAATTTATAACCATCCCAAAAACAGTGGTTCAATTCTTGACTGGATATTGGTGTCTGATTCCACTAAATATGTCTCCAGTAGAACCCTCTCGGATTCCCTCAATGACCACCTCCCTGTATATGCAAACAGTCTCTTTACCCATCATGTCAAACCACATTACTTAGAATTTCTGATAACTGGCACTAATTTTAACCCTGATACATTTAACACAATTCTAAGCTCCTTCATCTAGTCTATCCTGAAAAAAATATTCTACTCAATTAAACTGTACACAAATTTAACTCACTTTTCTTGCAATCCTTCAGTGGTCTGGCTCTAACTAGAACAAAACAAGTAAAGAATAACCATACTCCTTGGTTATCAACTCATAGCAGGCACCTAATGTATGAAGGGGACTGCTCAGAAAGAGTGGTTAAAATACAGCTCTCCCCAAAACCTACAACACTTTTAACTATGTAACTACACTAAAACACAGATTATTACAGACAAGAAAATCTATTTTATTAACCCTTTACTAAATCAGTCTTTCAAACCTAAAAAAAATCTGGTCTTCTATTAATTATATACTCCACCCTGGAACATCCACCACTTCTAATCCTGCCTCAAACAGCCCTCCAAAATAGCTTCTCAATTTAACACATAGAAAGCATTAAAGCTTTTACTAAAGATTTCCCTTCCAGCAATCCTGACATGCCCTCCCCTCAGAGAGGAAACACCCCCTATTCCAACCTCCTACATCAAATTGCTACTTCTTAAACTGCAACCCTGCTCTCCTTCATTAGGTAACTTCCCAGCAGAATACCTTAAGCTGGTTGTCAGTTCCATAGCACATCCTGTGTCTCTTCTATTAACAGATCTATCAGGAATCATACATTCCTTTCTCTATGGAAAAAAAATTCTTCATCACTCCCCTTCATAAAGGAGGAACATCATTAGATATAACTAATTTCAGACTTATTGACAAATTATCTCCTTTATCAAAAATTCTGGAGACGTGCAATTCACAAGCAACTTCTTCAACATATTCTTCAGGAAAAGTTCCTGACCCCCACATAGCATAGTTTTAGATCAGCCCATAGCACTATCTTGGCCTTATTAACTTTCACAGACACTATTAACAAATCCAGAGACAAAAGTAAATTTGTTTCCTCTCTATTCCTTGATCTCTCTAAAGCTTTTGATCTAGTCTCTTACCAAAAACTCCTCCTATCGACTGTCTTCCCTTGAGCTATCACAACCCACACTACTGTAGTTTAACAATAACTTAACTGATAGATACCAGTCTGCTAAATGACTCCCCACTTTTTTCCCTTCCTTCCTGTCAATACTGGTGTGCCACAGGGCTCCATTCTCGAACCTCTACTGTTTAATGCATTCACTAGCAATTTATATAACTCCTCTCAGGAAGCTTCTTTCATACAGTACCCTGATGATTTTACCTTAACATGCATTTCTGGCAACCTACTACATCTTCAGAGAATTACTGAAGAAGCCTTTAACTCTTTTGAAAGTTGGCTACTGGATAATCACCTGCTACTAAATCTTCCCCCCATACCTCTCAACCTGGAAATATCAAAAATCTAGAGAAAGGCCCATGAAAAATAGTTACAGATCTGAATGCTGATTAACATAAAATGTGCATACATAATTAATAACCCCACCCACCCTGATGGAATTGTGGAATACCAACTTTCAAATGCAAACTGAAGAACAGACAATCAAAACATGGCCACAGACGCTGTAGTAAATGGTAACCATTTTTTTAAATATGTAGCAATGATGTTTACTGGGAAGAGAGAAGATGAACCTTAGGATTTTGTTTTTGGTGACTTGCAGTATGTGGGTTTTGTGGTAAAAGTAGGGCATTTAATGGTAGGCAGTATTCTAATCTTAGCAAAAGAATATTATAGTTTGCTAGGACATCCAAAAGTCATTCTCCATGGCCTACTGATCAGTGGCATAGCTAGAATTTGTGCCACCTGGGGCTGTCTGAGTTTGCCACCCTTTCCCACCCTCACAAAATCATGGTCAAATGGGGTCCTTCCATACACAACCCTCCCCCCTGCAGCCATTCCAATGTCCCATTACTTGGCTATTTCACCCCAATTACCATAAACACTGTAATGTGCATACTGCTTTACTTCTATAATAATTATTTGGATTTCATTTAAAACTTTTATTTTACATTTTATAGCACAAACACTAATAGACATCTGCTAAACAAAGCAATACATTCTCCCAATGAAAACAAACTTAGCATTAAAATTTCTCTGCCCTTGAAAGTAAGCTTGGATTCATTGAAACAGCATTGAAACCCACATTCAAAGAAAATGCATCTGGCCATTGGTGGATAAAGATTACCTTTGGGCTGTTTTCAAAACATAGGCCCCTTGTGCATGAAACATACACGTGTTCTTTGATACACCTTCCTAATTGTATTAAATTATGCTCCTTGTATAATACAGCATACTTGTTAGAGCACATTTTAAAGTTATTGTTTTGAACATTTTTCCAGTAAGCAATAAAACAAAATGCATGAACAAATAATAACAAACCTGCCCAATTCAGAACATTTCCATCATAAAAGTCTACTCAAACTTCTACAATCCACTAGTATCAGTAAATATGCACAATCTCTGCAGAAGTCAGTCATCTAAATAATTCCACATTAAAGAGATCTGTAACTAATGAAGAGGTTGCTGCTAATAAACAACTTTATGTTTCATTGTGTCATCTACAAATAAAGTACCTGTAGCCCTTGAGGAATAAGTTGCCTATGTTACATTAAAAATGATAAACTAGTAATATTGCAATAGGGAATGGATGGCAAACTGATAATAGGTTCACAGTTACTAGGTATCTCTGACAAAGAGGACATTCTCAGGACTGTAGCATCCACCCCCTTGAAAAGTACAACACAGTACAGTATCAGCAATCCATCAATATACTGTGGGAGTAGAACCCACAGCCTTCTGCATCAAAAGGCAAGTATACTACCTGGTGTGCTACTAACAATGCAAACAGGCTTGACATAAGCAGCACTAAACTTCTCTCCTCCTGAAGAACTATACAGTATAAGAAACCTGGAAAAAGCCAACATTTATGGGGGGGGGGGGGCAAAGGTCCAAAACCAGGGACACATTTTAAACATTGCTTGCATAATCTTAGAAAAGTTGGTAGAGCAAAATGTTTTGTGTTATCATGCATTTCCTGAAAGATAGGAAGACGGAAACTTAAATGGCTATCATTATTTAGTGAATTTGTTCTCACTAATTTGCTAGAAAACCACAAATTTTAAGAGGAACAGACCAAACAGCCAAACATCTCAAACACTGAATACAAGTGGTAGTGTGGGTATGGAATTCAGGCTCTTGCTCCTTGTACCTAAGGTACAGGGTTTGAGCCTGAGTAATCACTAACTACCCAACCTCCATTGCTGTTTCCTTCCAAATAGTTCAAAATAAATTCTGACCATATGCAACAGGCAGTAGCTGATGACTGAGGTATTTTACACACACACACACCTTAATTACAATTGGCTAATGGCTTGAATGGACTAATCTTGCTTAAATTGTAAAATAAAGTACAGACACTTTGGCCCAGCAGTAGATAAAAGTTCTTTCCCATGTAAAATAAATGCAGATAAATCAGATAATACACACAGTTCTTTCCCATGTAAACACACACACACACACACACACACACACACACACACACACACACACACACACACACACACACACACACACACACACACACACACAAAATGCAGATAACAGCTTGAATGGGCCTTATAAAATGCAGATAACACACACAGTTTGAATGGACCTTGCAAATTGCTTAATTACAATTGGCTAATGGCTTGAAAGGATCAATCTTGCTTAAATTGTAAAATAAAGTACACAAACTTTGGCCCAGCAGCAGATAACAGTTCTTTCCTGTGTAAAATAAATGCAGATAAAAATTGGATAATACACACAGTTCTTTTCCGTATAAAATAAATGCAGATAAAATCGGCTAATTGCTTGAACCATTGAATGCACTTTCATACACACAGTTCTTGGACTTGCAGCACAGCAGATAAAAAAATACACACATTGGCCCAGCAGCTTGCTTAAACTGTAAATAAAATACACACAGTTCTTTCGGCCCTGGACTTACTTTCACAGCAGAAATATTGTCGGACTAACAGAGCAGCTGGCTTGAATGGACAGCAGCAGATAATACACGCAGCTTGCTTAAATTGTAAAATAAAATGCTTGCCTGAATGGAGAGCAGCAGATTAAGCAATCTGTGTGTTGCTGTTTGTCTTTCGGCTTTTCCCGGTAAGGGGTTGCCACAGCAGAACTCCGATCCGCTAATGATTGGCAGTAGATTTTTACGAAATGCCGAGGTGCCAGCTTGACACCCAACCTTCAACAAAGGCACGCCCATTTACGCACGCATGTCTTTCGAATGCTACCCAACTGCAGGGAGGACATGCAGAATCCGCACAGAAGGCACTCCCAAGCCAAGCCGAGAATCGAACGGGAGAACCTCTTGCTGTGAGGTAACAATGCTACCACCATACCACCGTGGCAAGCTGTGTGTATTAATTGTAAAATAAAATACACACAGTTCTTTCAGCCCCGGACTTACTTTGACAGCAGAAATAAGTTTTCTCAGACTTACAGCAACAGCAGATAAGATGCACTGGCAGAGCAGATAAAATAAAACTGACTTTCATACACACAGTTCTTGCCCAAAACTGGTGTATGAAAGTACAATTTTATTTTATCTGCTGTGCCAGTTCTTGGACTTGCAGCACAGCAGATAAAAAAATACCACAGCCTGCAGAAAGGTTAAAAAGCTATGCCACTAAGCATACAGGCCCATTAGTTATTTTTTCTTACCTGGAGTCTGGAGATTGGGACATGTGGGCAGACTCTGCAAAACTTATCTCCACCATTGCTGTTTCCCTCCAAATAGTTCAAAATAAATTCTGACCGTACCCAACAGGCAGTAGGTGATGTCATCATGCACACCCCTGTAGGCTGGTGATGCGTGATGATGTCAGCCATAAATCTTAAAGTGGTAATACAAATAAATAAATAAAATAATCAAAAACAATTGGAAATTAAGAGGCCACTCAGGAATTTGTGGCACCCCATTATTTTGCCCTCAAAACTGGTAAATACCACGGAATTCAGTACGGTTGAGAGGTATCCCCCCCCCCCCCAAAAAAAAAAAAAAAAAAAAAAACGAAATTGCTTCTCTTTTATCCAAAATCCTATTGCCATGAAAAATCTTAAAATTTCTTGATTGAAGTTACCCCACATACAAAACTACTTGGCATGATAATTGATAACAATCTTAAAGTTGATTTACATATCCACAGCAGCATCAAGAAAACCTATCAAAAATTAGGAAATATACCCAGAGTAAAGAAATTCCTTATAGACTCTGCCAAGGTAACTCTAGCTACCACTTACGTTTTACCCTGTCTCCTATATGGAGCCCCTATCATGACCAATCTAAAAGCCTCACTTAGTTCTAAACTTGAAAAATGCTACGACAAAGTAGGCAGATTTGCTTGCAACAAACCTCACCAGACCCACCACTGTTTATCACTAAAAACACTTAACTGGCTCAAGCCTCTTCACCACATATCTTATAAAAAGCTCACCTTAACCCATAAAATCATCTATACCCCATCCACCTATCCAGCAATTAGATCCCTACTTTAATACTATCATCCAGATTGTTCTCCTCAGTCAAATAATAAGTGACTGCTTTTTATCTACAAGCCACAAAGGGCTGCTGGGGTCAGTCTCTATTCCAACATGCAGTTAGAACTTGGAATAAAATTTCTATATCAGTCAGGTCTATCACACACACCTTCATCTTTTCAAATCATTACTAAAAGACTTCCTCTCTGCCTCCTGGCTTTGTCCCTGCTCCTCATCTGGGACATACCTCTCTAACACCCTCATTACCTTTCTTATACCACCATTTAAAGCACTAAATGACTCTGCTTAACCCCTTCTGCTACCTCATGTTATTGTACTTCTTAAACTATTATACCTACTTCTAATTAGCACAACCAAATTACTACTCCATCAATACTTCTCTATAAACACTCACAACTTGCTCCTCTCCTCTAATACCTCACTCTGCTGTATTTCTTAAATTGCTCCCTCCTATCTTATGCACCACTTTTCTATCTGTAAAGTCTCAGTACAAGGCTTGTAAATTTAATGCTAGTGGATATTAGTACACATTTTATTATACTGACTATTATGCACATGGATCTTTTTCACATATGCTATGTATTCACTGAAACTGCATTATAAAATGAGTTATTGTAAATATTGATTGTATTAAACATGATACCTTAGAGCTTTTCTTCCAGGTGTCTGTAGAAAAAGGGCACCTGGTCCCAGTCAGACTTTCCTGGTAAACAAATGTCAATAAATGAATAAATAAATAATTCTATAATTCACTACCGAATTAGAGAATTTAACGTAAGAGATCACATATTAATGCTAGTGTCTCCCACTGAAAACAAATTTCTAGCCAAATGGCAGGGGCCATAAATAAAAAAGAACAATGGTGAACACTAAAAACAAACCCCACTGATAGAATTGTCACTTAGGTTATATAATAAAAAAAGTAAACTCATAGCCAAAATCAGGAGGAGCAACTCCCTTAAAGACAAATGCTCTCTTATATAACTAAACAAGAAACTAAGAGGTGTAATTAAGTCCAACAAGGCCAATTACGAGGCCAGGATTTTCTTGTAGTCTAAGGACAATCACACAAGGCCTTCATCTGCTATGACCAGAACCTTAAAGGTATCAAACATCAGTGTGCTGAACTGGTGGTGAATGTTACCATCTTCATCGATCAGGGTAACATAGCAAATCTACTGGCTGATAAATTCAGCTCAAACTTCACCGCCAATTCCTCTGCAGCTACACCAGCTAAAATTCCCTCCAACATACTACCCTCAACTATTACCAGGAACCAGGTGCTGGCAGGACTCGCTAAGCCCAAGAACACCACCTCCATAGGTCCTGTCAATGTTCCTGGTTGCCTCCTGAATATTAAAAAACACAACCTGTCAGGACTACTTGATTCAGTCCTCAGCTACAGACTTGAAACAGGTTGCATTCCAAGTGAATGGAGGACTGCAACATTCATTCTGCCACAAGGGAAGGCCATCACCTGACCCAGGGAATGACAGACCCATTCAGCCTAACAAGCCTAATATGCAAAGCCATGGAACACATTATCATGGAAATGATAAAAAAGGATATTGGCAACCTACAGACACTGGACCCATCACAGTTTGGCTTTGCTAAGGGAAAGTCATGCCTACTTAACCTGGTAGACCTCTTTGAGAAGGTCATCAATGCAATGGACATGGGTAAAACAGTACATATTGCATATCTTGGCCTAGCCAATGCATTCAATACAATAGCCCACTGAGGCATTGTTGACAAGCTCTCTGAGGTAGGCATAAATCTATGTATAACTCTCCGGATTGCTGGATGTCTCACAGATGGGACTCAAGAAGTTAGGATCATTGAGACCACCTCCACCAAGTGACCATCGGAGTACATTAGACCTCTGTGCTGGGTCTGCTTCTGTTTTGATCTACTTCTTGGAGGTAAAGGCTGATGCTCAAGGGCTATGGCTCATCAAGTTTGCAGATGACAGCAAACTGGGAACTATTATAGATTCTCCCCAAGACACCAACATCTTGCAGAGGGTTTAACACAGACAAATGCCGGGTGCCAAAGCCATGGCCTAAAACCCAATGCCAAAAAATGCATTATAATGACCTTTGGGAAACTATCAACCCAAGATAATTACTCCATCAATAAAACACCCCTAAGAGTCAACCTAATTGTAAGGAATCTAGTTACATACATACACAGCAATCTGGTCTTTGACCAACATGTAGCTAAGATAGTAAAAAAATCATTCTGTGTCACCCAAATTATATGTAAGGTATAGCATATGTGTCCAAAGAAGTTATAGTACCTCTCTACTCAGCCCTTATCAGATCTATCATTGAATGCAATGTCCTCTTTGGCATGTATATAAGCAGACACTTGCGACAGTTGGAATGCTCACAAAGATTTATCACAAGGAGAATTCAGGGCATGAATACTGTGTCCTACACTGACTGCCTAAAGACTCCTTCTCTATATTCAGTCTCCCACAGGCTGCTGAGAGGGTATCTTTGTCTGGCTTACAGGGCTTCCTCAGATCCACCCTGATGGATCTTTTTCACATGTGCAAAACAGCAGCACCACAAACACTATATCCAAGGATCTTCATTTGCCAAAGGATCCCTGCACTACAAAATAGAATTCTCTCCATGTAAAGCAGAGTTCATCCCTGAGTCTATTCAAATTAAACCTTGAGAACTGGATAGGTGAAAATAAAATTACCTCTGGTTTTGTCTGCATGTCCCTTATGGACAGAGAACATCAATAAGAAGAGTATTATATTAACTTCTCCCCACTACAAATCCTTAGTTACCCTCCTTATAAAATGCCCCCATATAGATAACCATGAAATTCAGGAGCCAAATGGTTTGGGATGTGTGGCTAGGCTTGTAAGGGCCATAGTGGTCATTAGCCTAGTAACAACCTAGGAACCTATGGAACTATGATATATATATATATATATATATATATATATATATATATATATATATATATATATATATATATATATATATATATGTATATATAAGGTTAAGCATCAAAAGAAGAGAAATACAACTTTATCACAATAATGAGTTCAAGCTATGGAAAGAAATAGACAATTCTGCAGTAAGTCTGCAAGCTAAAGTTCCTGTAGAAGAGATCAAGGAGTGCATACCTGAAGTACAGCTAGCAGAGTCCCTGTGAAAAGTGAAAAAGCAGGAAGTAGAAAAGTTTTATTAAAACTTTTGATATTCAGGAGGCAACCAGAAACATTGTCATGGAACTTATAAACAAAGACATTGGTAATCTCCAAACTTTGGACCCCACCCAGTTCAGGTTTGTAAAAGGCAGATCATGTCTCCTAAACCTGATAGACTTCTTTGAAGCAGTCACCAAAGCCGTAGATGAGGGTAATGTGGTTCACACAGCCTATCTAGATCTCGCCAAGGCTTTTGACACCATCCCCCACTCTGGAATTATAGATAAACTCATTAAACTAGGTTTAAATCCCTATGTCACAAGATGGGTTGCCAACTGGCTGACTGACAGAACCCACACTGTGAAAGTAGCAGACTCCAAATCCGACTTCAGACCAGTGACAAGTGGAGTACCACAGGGTTCAGTCCTGGGTCCTCTCCTGTTTGGTATCTACTTCCCAGAAGTACAGGCTAATGCAGAAGGTCTTTGGCTAATGAAATTCACAGATGACTGCAAACTAGGAGCCATAATCGAAACTCCTAACGATGTGGACATTCTACAAAAGGGCCTCACTGAGACAGATGCCTGGTGTCAAAACCATGGCCTCAAGCTTAATGCCAGAAAGTGCATTGTCATTCCTTTTGGTAAAAACTCTGTACTCATGAACTACCACATAGGCGGTAGTCTACTTAACACCGAAAGTGTCATAAGAGACCTTGGGACACATGAGGACAGTAATCTCTCCTTTGATAATCACATCACCACAGTAGTCAGGAAATCCTTCTACGTGGCACACCTCATCACAAAAGGTTTCTCATCCAGTAAAAAAGAGGTTATTGTTCCCCTCTACTCGTCACTCATTAGACCCATTATAGAGTACAATGCCCCTTTTGGTGTATACCTTACAAGACATCTAGAAAGGCCACAGAAATACCTCACAAAAAGGATTACCAGCATCAAACAGATGCCCTATGCAGACCGTCTCAAAAAACTCCAGCTTTACTCCATCGCATATCTCTGCCTAACATACAAAGCTATGTCAAACCCAGAGCTGTTGGACATGCTTCACTTAAAGAAATCCCAATCCCTCTGAGCTACATGCCCTAGGGACCTAAACCATATCACCACAATAATTAGAACATGCTGGAGGGATAGATTCCTGTCCCAGAGACTTCCCATACTCTGGAACAAACTACCTATCTATATCAAACAATGCTCCTCATTAGCACTCTTCAAGAAAAATCTTGATGATTGGATGGGAGATAGGATATTCACCCCGGGGATCACTTCTGTGGCTCTGCTCAACAGTGGCACAGGAAAATAATTTTCTTGGGTGGCGAAAGCCAGGGTACCTTTTTGGCTTATAATTTAGGCTTATATAGGCCCTAGGGCCAATAGCCTAGTACCTACCCATGAACCTATGAAGAAAAAAAGAGTAGCCAAATTTTTTTTCAGAAATGCGTGGGAGAACTGAATGAATTGAAGGAAGCACTGTGGAGTGGAGGTGCTGAAAATAATGTCTACTTAGGAAAGCAGCTTATATTCAGGTAAAAGTTTTGAAGAGGAGCAGAATGACAGAATGATGAAGTATTGGCCCTAAGTATATGTACCACTTATATAAACAACCATGCCAGAATGTAAGGGAAGCTAGGGTGGTGGAAAGGAGCCTGAAGGGAGAAAGAAGATGTATAGCTAGTGGAGGAAGGGAGATCCAAAGGGTGCTAAACATCTTGTAGTGAGCTGCAGGTAAAAAGATTAAGCAGCAGTGACACTAACAGCTTATTATGTGCCATTATTTAATCCTGGGGATAGGATAGGCTGGAAAAGAGAAGTATGTGCAGAGGTGGCTGTAAACAAGGGGAGGGTCAAAGAAGAATGGTAGTATATGTTGGTCAGAGAACCGGAATCACTAAGTGATATAGAGGCCAAGCTGTGCAAGGAAAATAAAATAATGACACATACTATTTACTTTTACTGTAAGGTAGAGTGAGTGGAAAATAGCAAATAATATAATTTTAAAGAAGCTAGATATCATTGCATTTTATATGAAAAATATGCAGACCATAGTGGGCTGCATTAAAAAGGAAACTGAGGAACTTAAACCAAAAAATATTGGTGCAAGAAGAGAAATTTGATAGAATTGAGACAAATGGAAAGGTATAAATGTGAATTATTGAAGATTAAGGCAAGGTTAGATTAAGTGAATTTATAAACAGATGACGTGGAGACTACATCCTAAAGGGATAAATTTCATATAGTAGGGGTGGCAGAAAGAGAGAAGTGGCACACAACAAAAAATGTGCTGTGTAGGACTAGTTTTCAAATTAGCCAAGGAAAGTTTCAATCTGGATCCATAAGTTAATAAGGCATACAGGGTAAGGAAATCAAATATTGGCCCACATAAAATTGGCAAGCACATAATTGTTAAGATGCATTACCACCCAAATGAAAGAATGGCTCCAGAAACAAGCTGCCTGGAAGAGAGGTCCAATGACAAGAAGTACGAAAATGAAGGTGGTGAAAACGTTTTCAGCACTGGTATGAGAAAACATGTAGCTATGGGTTTAGTGCTATGATACCTGAAGCAAGAGGGATCACAGGCCACCTGGTTTATCCAGCATTTATAAAAATCAGGAGGCAGGGGAAGGCACATTATTACCATATTAAAAAGAGGGCATTACGTTTTAAATTGAAACAATTGGGATTTTTAATAAATGGCAGAAATTAATAGTTCCTTGCAGTGAAGGAAGAGAACATCAATGGAGAGGATGGGGAGGAAGTGAGGTGTGTGAAAGCCCATAGTGCCAAAGCAGCAGATGACAGAAAAGAGTTAGCAGTTTGGGGCAGCCTATGACACTATGCAGATTATTTTTTTGGATGTCACCATTACTAGGGAGTCTGATCATACATTAAGCACTAAGGTTTTTCATAAACATCCTCAGTATAACACCCTGCTTCATGCTTCCAGCTTTCATCCTAAACATATCACCAGAAATATTCCTATGTTCCAATTCCTCAGAATCAGATGTATATGTTCCTCCGAAAGCTCATACCAATGTTACCGACAGGATCTTATAGACAGGTTTCGGAACAGGGGTTATGAACTTAACAACATTATGATTGCCAGCGATTGGACCTCACAACAGCAGAGATCTGAACTGTTGGAATACAAGCACAGGGATTTGAATGATAATGTGCCCATCAGGCTAGTTATGACTTTTGGACGTAACACTAATGTCATTAGAGATATTGTTGACCGTTACTGGGGCATTTTACGGTCTGATGATAAGCTTGCAGAAATTTTAACTTCCAAATGTTTATTTTCCTTTTGTCGGGGACCGATATTGGGGTCATATGTTTGTCATTATAAACACGGAACAGAAGTTGCTACACAACAGCTCACATTACTTGGGGATAAGTTAATTGGATGCACACCTTGTGGTCATTGCTCCTCTTGCAGCCACATACTTAAGTCCAAACAGTTCACTAGTGCAAACACTTCTAAAGTTTATGACATCAGTTTCTTTGCGAATTGTAGCATGGATTGACTTGTATATTTAGCCAGTTGTTCCTGCTCTGCTTTTTTTGTTGGCCAAACCTTTACGTCTCTCCAGATTCATATTTTGGAACATCTTAGTAACATCAGGAATAAAAGGATGTCCAGGTCCCTATATAAACACACCATTAAACATGTTACGGCAGTTTACATTTATAATTATTCATCATGTTGAGGGAAACAGGTTGACCAAAATGGGTTGGCACTCTATTCTAAATAATAAATAAAGTTGGATCATTAGGCTTGTGGGGGTTGTTTAAACCTGGACTTAATGAGCAATTATAATTAGCCAAAAGGAAGATTTAGTGTGTATGAATTATGTATATAATGCTTTTTTGCATTTATTTTGTATTTTCACTGATGAAGGCATGGTGATGCTGAAACTGGTCTGATTTCAGATTGTAGTGTGTGCGCACACTACAATGATGGAGTTGCCACAATAAATTTCATTATGTTTCACTATTTGGTGCTGGCCATCTTTTGCTTTTGAGCAGCCTATGACACTGCCATAGGGAAGAAGAAGAGGGACTGACAAGGAAGTAGACATGGAGGAAGACATGGCTGAGTCACCAGTTTACACATTGATAGGGATGACTAAGGTGGCACATAAGACCCCTGCCTGGAAGGAGAAAGGGATGAAGAAGAGTGAGGAGAACGAGAACAGATCACCATTAAAGACTCCTGAAACAAAAAGGAGAGGATCATTGTAGACCAGTCAAGGTAACGTACGGGCGAAAGAGGAATGGGGTAGAGCAAAGGAGTAACGTATGGGCGAAAGAGGAATGGGGTAGAGCAAAGGAGTAACGTATGGGCGAAAGAGGAATGGGGTAGAGCAAAGGAGGGAGTGGACTGAGAAGTACTTTGAGTGGGGGAGAAGAAGGAAACAAGTCCAGCAAGACTCAGACCCAGGCACACAACAGAGTCAATGTTATTGACCAAATGACTTAAAAAGGGCATGCCAGGCTCAGTCTTTGCAAGGCAACCTACGCACGTAAGTGTAATCCAGTGCATGCAGGATGTTTGGAAGGAGGGGGGTCTGTAACAAATGGTGCTTCACTACATATGTCTTGTTTTCTGTTGTCTTCACAGTGATATGATGAGTCAAACGAGAAAGAAGAATATGTCAGATAAGGGAGGAGCTGTAGTGGCATGTTGGCTAAAAAAAGTGATAGAAATGTAGACCTCAGAGTGAAGTAAGATTTGCTTTCTGAAGAAAAGAGGGTGAAAGCCATACA
The DNA here is from genome assembly GCF_019279795.1 of Protopterus annectens. Taxonomy (NCBI): domain Eukaryota; kingdom Metazoa; phylum Chordata; order Ceratodontiformes; family Protopteridae; genus Protopterus; species Protopterus annectens. Next base: position 1,283,255,525 of record NC_056743.1, read on the forward strand.
ATAGACATCAGCCCAGTGGAGGACTAAAAGGTAATTTTCATGTGGATAAAATTACTGATTGATGCATTTTTTATATATGAAAATATGCTACATTTAGAGGGTCTACTTCATGATGTCGAAAGCCGACAATATCAAAGCTGATATTGTTGGCACCACAACATCAAAAGCGTAGAATATTGTGCAGGTAAATGGAAATCTCTGTAGGGGGAGATTTCCATTTACCTCAATGTAGTGCGGTCTCGGTGTTGGAATATTTAAGTAGGGTGGTGTGGGAGGTACAGGGGGGCTCGCCCCCCTGCCTATGCTAGTTAGTTTTTATTTTTGTTCATTTTTTTTTTAAAACGTTATTCAATGTTTTACTACATCGATCACTAGAGGTCGACCTTTAGTGATTCGATGTAGTAAGATTTTGATAACGTGATATAGATGCACATTTAGACATAGTCCAGAATCAGCTGTCTGCAGAAGTGAGACAGCAACAGACACTGATTATTTAGAAATAGACTAAAAGAATAATTATATAAAAACACTAAATGCTCTTGCTTCAGTGACAATGGCTAGTCCTTGTAGCCCACCCTACAGTCACATTTTCTTATAAAGAGTGCCAACTTAATTTTACATACTGTAAATAATATCATTTGCATTTATAATTGCAGATAGCATGCAAATGTATTATCCATATTTTGTTATTGTACTATGGGCAACTCTGTGCATTCTTTAATGTGTGTATAATTTTCTGTTTTTATCTTGCACCATGGTACCTGGATCATGGGTGAAAAGGGTCTGTCAACCAATCCACTTATGCAGTTATCAGACTGAAACAAAAAATAAACAGATGTAATACAGAAAACAGTGTATTTTCTTGGTCCACTGCTAACAAAAGACATGTAAGAAGTATAGAAAATGTAATATCAGTTAATTTTCTAGTTTTTGCATGTCAACATCCATATCTTATATATAAAAAGGAGACTAGGTATATTTAAAATATATCGATCTATCTATATGTATATATTCTCTGCATAGGTGAACTATGAGGTTTATTATTTAATACTCCCATTAGTAAGGGGGAATAGCAGGATTATTATCAAGGGTGAGTGAGAAGTTTAGTTAAAACACTTTGGGGTACGACGATACTCATTGTTGGTTTATTAATTGATAAGAAGGATAAATTATGATGTACCTCTACAAAGAGTTCTATTTTTGGAATATACTACTATATAGTTAATACATATATACAAGAGCTCACCCAGTCCAAATAGCTGTACTATGCTAAAAACATAATGTTATATGCACCTGTGGACAATACATAAATGATTCAGAATGTGAAAGCTTGTAATGGTACCAGACTAAAAGATGAGGCCAAGGGAAGGACTGGGGATTAAGGAGCAAGGAATGAGAAATAGCAAGGTGAGTTGGTATGGTGGAAAATATTACCAAAACAGCAATGCTCAAGTACTTGTTAAAGCAGACAATTGGTAACAACTGTCACCTCTCTTGTATAGGGGAGGGTGCATTAGTGCACTCCTGTCACTTGCCCATTGACCCTTATGGTCTAGCTCCTAAGGAGCACAGATTACATCAGAGAGTGGAAGGGGTGTGGAGGTTAGGAGCCGGGACTATGGAAAGTTCAAAAAATCTAGTAAAGAGAGAGTATATGTCGAGTAGAATCAAAAGGGAAAGAATGGATTAAATATGCCTGCAGGAACTAAAGTTATCAAAGAGAGATATGGTAAAATGGGGATGTTACAAAGGAAAGGCTATAAAAGAGGGACATATTATGTTCCAAGAGGGGAAAAAAGAGGACTAGGAATACCAGTAAAAGAAGGCAGAAATTGGGGCCACTGTGGACACATCAAAGAAGATAGCCACTAAGGCATGCAGTTCGTACCCAGGTCGAAGTTTAGGAGAAGAGCAAGGCAGAAGAATAATAACATTTCAGCTCTGAGTGAAGCAGTGTGATTCTAGTAAACTATGGGGCAGGTTGGTGTGGGAGAAAGGAGGTGAAGGGAAAACAAACTCCAAATGTGAGTAATGAAAAGAGGGGAAAGGAGTGTGGATGGATATCATGGGCAGCTGAGGAAGAGAGTGCAGACCGGAACTTTACCAAGTACCAGGACATTTACAGGCTAATGACTTAACTAGTGTTAGAAAGATACTGAAGGCCAAGGGTGTGAAAGATAATTTGCCCATTACTAGGGCGAAAAATGAATGAGTGGGTTATGGGAAGGAAGTGAGTACAAATGCAGCTGTGAACAAAGGTGGACAAGGAAAGAAGAGGAAGGGCAATCATGTTCCAAGTAGTCCAGAATATGAAATACAAAAGCTTTACAAGGCCCTGTCTATAAAGGCAGAATAACATTTGTAAGTTGTCTGTACCATAAGAAGGATAGATGTAGAAGAAGGGGGACGTGATGGCAAACTAAATAGGCAAGTACAATGTTATTTTAAAGAATGTGCACAACACAAAAGTCTACGTATGGTGGTTATAAAATGCAATTCACTTTTTTTTTCTTTTTTAAAAGTCTGTTATAGACAAATGTAGGCCAATAAAGCCAAAACCCCATTGGCAGTAAGCAAACACAATGTTCAGCCTTCTTATGGTCTCCTCAACATAGCATAAATCAAATGGCTAATGTTTGGAAACACAGGATTGTTATACCCAGCTGTTGTCCATAACCATTACAGTGTCTGCAAAAATGTCCCAACTAACAAACTAAAACAATGAGTAACAAGGTCACTCAGAAAAAACAATCAGTAAAAACTAAAAGAAAAACTCAGCCAAGCGAGATTTTCCACTATGTGATTCCTTAAAACCTCTTGTATTAGAGGTAAAATGGGATATATGCAAATGATCCCTTAAGGACATCAGATGTTTCAGCTGTATGGCAGTTCTGAATGCCGATGCAAGAAGTTGAATTTTTAATTGTAACAGTTGCAGTATGTGTAGATTTGGAGAGGAAGGTATCCATGTTTATTGTGCAAATACATTTAGAACATACACATCACCAGAATTTTTTAATTGTGATTTGGGCTACGTTCTTTATATTGTTGTTTATATTGCTTACCTACTTGTGTGACATGTGAACTGTTTTATATGGAAAAAAATCAGGAAATGTAAAAGTAGGATGGATAAACATGTACATGTGATCAAGAAGATATAGGGAATCTCCAAACACTGGATCCCACACAGTTTGGTTTTGTGAAGGGTAGATCATGCCTGCTCAACCTGGTTGACTTCTTTGAGTCAGTCACCAGAGCTGCGGATGAAGACAAGGTCATTCATATAGCCTACCTTGATCAGGCCAAGGCCTTTGATACCATTCCCCACTCAGGAATCATAGAAAAACTCACTAAGCTAGGCACCAACCCCTATATAACAAGGTGGGCTGCAAACTGGCTCACAGATTGAACCCACAGTGTGGAAGCAGCTGACTACAAGTCAGACTGCTGACCAGTCACAAGTGGAGTCCCACAGGGTTCGGTCATGGGTCTTCTCCTGTTTGGTATCTACTTCTCTGTAGTCCAGGCCAACACGAAGCGACTCTGGTTGACAAAGTCTGTGGATGATTGCAAGTTGGAAGCTATTATTAACTCCCCAAGTGATGTTGACATCCTACAGAAAGGCCTCACTGAGACCAATGACTGGTGTTAGAACCATGGTCTTAAGCTCAATGCCAAAAAATGTGTTGTCATCCCCTTTGGGAAAAACACAGTTTCCATGAATTACCACATCGATGGTAGTCTACTGAACACAGAAGGCATTATAAGAGAAATGGGAACACAGGTTGACAGCAACCTCTCTTGATTACCACATTGCCACTGTGGTCAGAAAGTTCTTCTATGTGGCACATCTCATTACTAAGGGTTTTGCATCCAGGAAGAAAGAGGTCATCATCTCTTTCTACTCTTCTCTCATTAGGCCAATCATCGAGTATAATGCCCCATTTGGCATGTACCTTACTAGACACATGCAACAATTGGAAAGGCCACAGAAGTACCTCATGAAAAGGATCCTAGGTCTTAAACACATGTCGTACATGGACAGACTCTAAAAACTCCAGCTATTCTCTATCTCATATCGTCTACTAAGAGGCGATCTCTACTTGACTTACAAAGCCATGTCTGACCCAGCTCTGTTAAAAATGCTACATCTATAGAAATCCCAATCTCTCCACAGCACGTGCTCCAGAGACGTCAACCTCATTACCACAATCAACAGAATATGCTGGAGGGACAGGTTCATAACCCAGAGACTGCCCATGCTATGGAATAAACTTCCCATACACATCAAACAGAGCACCTCACTGGCCTTCTTCAAGAGAAATCTTGATGAGTGGATGGGAAATAGAAAATTCACTCCAGGGATCACTCCAGTGGATTTACTCGACAGAGGCAATGGAACTAAGGTTGGGTGGCATGATGTCAAGGTAATCCTATGGACTAGGCTTGTAAAGGCTCCAGGCCCATTAGCCTAGTACACACCTATGAACCTAAGAGTGATAAGTTTAATGTACTTTCTGGACATACAAAACAATGTAATAATTTTAGAAAGTTCAAGTTTTTTAATAACTGTTTTCATCAAGGAAATCGTGTGGGGGTAACATATGTAGCTCTGGTAAACTCTGAATATAAATGGCAAATATTACCGAATGCATGCATGGGGAGGGGAATTAATGCAGATGTTGACTTTGTGTGTTTTAAAGAAGAAACAAAAAGGGTGTTTTATCATGTGATTTAGTCACATGACCAACAGATGGCTCTAAAAACAAGGGTATGATGTTGTGTAGCTCCATAGTCTGATGAAGTCTTGATCCAACTAATTATTTTTATAGAGATGAAAGCACTTACTATGCATCCTTACTTTAACTTTTATTTTTGTTTCATTAAATATTGATTTATAATCAGTTATTTTAGTAGGGTTCTTGTCTCACCAGAAATGTTTTTTGATGCTTTGAGGAGTTATTTGAAGAAAGTCAGATGCCATTGTGCCTGTTGTGGTAAACATGAAAGCCATAATGGATCTGTACAAATAGAAACATAGTGATGTGAATGAAAAGAAATATTAGATCAGGAACCAAAGTTGGAAATTATAAAGGCTCAGTTGGAGAGACATAAGTGTTAATTACTAGAAATTAGGTCTAGGCTAGGCAAATAAAGTTTAAAACAGATGACATGGGAAATAGATCCCAAAGGATGTGAGTCTGGGTCACTAGGCTAATGCATGATGTGTTGGGTCCACAAGTAGACAGGACATATAGAGCTAGAAATCCAAACAATGGGCCAAGTTTAAGATGCAAACATTCACTTGTCAAGATGCATTGCTACCAAACAAAGGAGTAGATCCTAAGACAGGTGTATGCAAGCTATGTCTGATGATGGGGAGTGCAAATGTTAAGGTGGTGGAAAATTTCTCAGTAGTGGTAACCAATAAAAAGTGGAAACTGGCCAGTGCTATGGAAGCTGAGGTGGGAGAATAGGTTGCTTGGAGTACACAGCAATTATAAAAATTAACTGGCAGGGAGGGTGTGTTATTGATATAATGAAGCAGAAGCCATTAACTTCTATGTGGAAATGATGGAAGTTACAAACAAATGGTGCAAATAAATAAGCTTGTATTTTAAGGGCAGGGGAGCAGCAATGGAGGTAGAATGAAAAAGAAATGGTGCAACCTGGAGATGAGTGGTGGCACAGCAGCAAACAGCATGACAGAGTTAGTAGGTATGATAGGTAATGACTGCAGGATAGGAGAAGGAAGACAGACACATAAAAACTGTTAACTGTTAAGCCTTTGGAAACTGGGAGAGGCACGGAGCAGGACTGAGTCACCAGTATGTGTTCTGGTAAGGATGAGAAAGGTGATACTAAGGGGACAGATGGAATGAGAGAGGAATTCAGTGATAGATCATTATTAAAGACTCCAGAAATGAAGAGGGGAAGATCCCTGTAGACCAGCTGAAAAAGAGGTGTACAGAAGTGGGCTGAAGTAGAGGAAGAAGAAGAGAAAGAGGAAGAGGAGGAAGTGAAGCACAAATCATCATGAATAGCAGTGGAGGAAGAAAGAGGCACTTTGGACAGACCCAGACCCAATTAGATTGGTGGAAATACCATAGGTAGCCAGTTGGTTGATAAAAGTCATGCCAGGATCAAACCCTTTAGGGTGAGCTAGGCATGGAAGTTTAACCCACTTGCAGGTGGGTCCAAGACAAATGGTGTTTCACTGGGTGTGTTTTGTTTTCTATTCTCTATGTGCTTACCAGGTGAAAAGGAAAGGTAGAATGAAAGACGGAGGGAGGAACTAAGTAGGAGAAGCAGAGGGTGAAGACTAAAGGAAGAGAAAAAGATGAAGTGGAATGAGAACTAAGAGGATAGAGTGGCATAAATTGTGGCTTAAACTGAGGTAAGACTTTCATGCTTGAAGGCGAAGAAGAGAAAATTTCAGTATGGACACATGCCAAATGGGCAATTAAACTATGTTTTCCATATGGACAAAATAGTGACTGATTGAAGTGTCTTGTTTATGGGAATTGATAAACGGATATTATAAAAGAAAAGGGATGACCCATAGGGCTGCTAAGGGTGGGAAATTAAAATGCATTGTTAACAATTGCAAATATTAATTATTTATTTTACTGGTTCAGAAGGTCATATTTTAATGGACTCAGAGGTAAGACTTAGAAACTGTGTGTGTTCAATATAAAGTTCTCATAGTTTATGTTTTGTTTAAAGAGTATCCCCCGGATTTACTAATCTTCCATGCAGGACTAGTCTAGTCCTGCACGGAAGTGGCCGCTTATGAGCAGGACGGCAGTGCGTCATGTATAGTAATGAAGCTACACATAATCTGAATACACATGATCTGAACAACATGATGTCTGCAACTGTAATGTATCGGCATTCCTGACTAACCACATACCTGACAACATCCACGTCAATTGGCCAGACAAATGTGGGACAGGCCAATACTGTGAGCCAATCATGCATGGACATATGGACAGTTATAGATCTGTAAATGTAAAGAGATACAAAGGTACATATAAATGTATGACTCACACATACGTCATATCACATCAATGGTATATAGGTGGATGGATAATTATGTCGACATATATTTAAATATATATATATATATATATATATATATATATATATATATATATATATATATAATTGCAGCACCAGATAAGAATAACAACTGGAGCCCCCACCACAAAATAACTGTCCTTATGCACAGTTGATGGGGGTGGGGGCTCAAATGAGGGGTACCTGGTGATGTCTGCTATATTCCCCCCCCACCACAGACTAACAGATATGCTGTCCAATGCAATATCCAGCACATGCAGTTCTTGACCCCAGCACCCTCCTCAACACAGCTACAATGGTCTAACAGTAAGCCAATATAACTGCATAAAGTCAGGGCAATATCTGAAACATATCATCCAGTCCAGTCATGCAACTGTACAGAGAATGTATATCATCATCTAGATGTATCTGTGTGTAAATATATTAATATCTACACTGCTACAACATATCTGTATATGTATATATATATATATATATATATATATATATATATATATATATATATATATATATATATATATATATATATATATATATATATATATATATATATATATGTAAATAGCTTTCTAACATTATATACATATATATTACTATATATGAACATATATACATGCTAATGGCTACATCAACTCATATATGTGTCTACACCTATATGTCTACATATACACAGCATGTTACATGTGTATATGCAGATATACAGCTATGTAGGTATATACAGACATGGTTACATATATGTCAGCGGATATATATATATATATATATATATATATATATATATATATATATATATATATATATATATATATAATTCTATATCGGTACATATGGCCATACATCTGTAGAGAGCAATGGCAGATTAACAAACACACATATGTCCACATGCACCGTTACTGGGGATGAGAGGCCCCACACACTATACGTCTTGTATAACTAGGCATCCAACCCCACCATGGCCAAACACATCCGCCCCGCAATACACTACCAAGTGTTGCAGATCCCGTAACTGGGACCTGACATGACATTGGCACAGGAAGTTAAAAGTACAACATCCCACCTGTATGATGTCAGGCTGGTATTCTTGACATATCATGCAGTACAGTCTGCCTCCCATAGGCAATGTAAACTGTGGTAGCCATCAACATCCCCAGGATACAGATACACAGACACAGAAATGCAGATACATATATACATATATGCATATGAACATATATATATATATATATATATATATATATATATATATATATATATATATGTGTGTGTGTGTGTGTGTGTGTGTGTGTCTATATATATATATATATATATATATATATATATATATATATATATATATATATATATATATATATATATGTATATATATATACATATATATGGATATACATGAGCCTACACACACGCAGATATATGTACAGTAGGATACATATGTAGTCGTGCACACAATATGGAACAGCCACTACGCCTACAGCTAACATGTGAACAACTGGACACTGTATGGGCCACCCATACAAATGACGATCGTTGCCTGCAACATAATACCCACAGAGAGGTCAGTGGGAAAACTCCATACACAGGTTTGCAGAAATGGAATACCTTTCATTGTGTACTATAACAGTTCTACATGCCATGTCATATAGCTGTTCAGACACTAACATCCATATAAACAGAGGAATGCAACTGTGAAACAGTTATACTAATACAGTAGTTTGGAAAGGTTCACAAACATCGCTGTCCAGGCCAAGTCCTTAGATCTGTACAGTAGTGAGGACTGACTAGGCCACAGGATACGAAACAATTAACAGTATGTAATGCAGGTGTAAAGTTCAGCAGCCTCTATCTACACTCTGTACAACAGCAGTGGGTGGTAAAGACGCCATGTGACCACATGGGTTGTAATTGTGACATAACAAGGCATAACTGACACCATCATATGCACACTGACAAACAGAACAGTCTGTCTGGCAGGAGGCAATAGGCTTGCAGTTACCGAATATATAGGTTCATAGGTTCATAGGTAGGGACTAGGCTATCTGCCCGAAGGCAATTATAAGCTTAGCCAGAATGTGTTGGCCTTCGTCGCCCCCTTAGATTAGTTCCCTGTGCCTCTGTCCAGCAGTGCTATTGAAGTGATCCCTGGGGTAAACTTTCTGTTTCCCATCCACTCATCAAGGTTTCTCTTGAAGAGGGTTAGCGAGGAGCTCTGCCTAATGTAGATTGGAATCTTGTTCCATAGCATGGGAGGTCTTTGGGACAGGAATCTATCCCTCTAGCATGTCCTATTTATTGTTGTGGTGAGGTTTAGATCTCTGGAGTGTGTGGCTTGAGGGGATATGGTTTTCTTTAGGTGGAGCACGTCTATCAATTCTGGGTTGGACATGGCCTTGTATGTCAGGCAGAGATCACCTCTGAGTAGGCGGTATGCAACCGAGTACAGCTGGAGTTTCTTCAGTCGAGCTGCATAGGGCATCTGCCTGAGGCCAGTGATCCTCTTGGTGAGGTACTTCTGCGGTCTTTACAGTTGTTGCAAGTGTCTTGTAAGGTACATCCCAAATGGGACATTGTACTCTATGATGGGTCTGATGAGTGCAGCATAGAGGGGCCCAATGACCTCTTTCGATCTGGATGCAAACACTTTTGTGATTAGGTGGGCCACATAGAAGGATTTTCTAACCACTTTGGCAATATGATTATCAAAGGGGAGGTTACTATCTACTTGGGTCCCCAGATCCCTTATTACATCTTCTGTATTTAGGGGGCTAGTGCCTATGTGGTAGTTTGTGTGTACTTTGTTTTTTCCAAAGGGGATGACTATGCACTGTTTGGCATTTAGCTTGAGGCCATAGTTTTGACACCAGGTATCTGTCTCAGTGAGACCCTTTTGGAGGATGTCTGTGTCAGCCGGAGAGTCAATTATAGCCCCTAGTTTGCAGTTTTCTGCAAACTTGGTCAGCCATAGCCCTCCTTTGCTTGCCTGTACCTCTGAGAAGTATATGCCAAACAGGAAGGGTCCTAGGACTGAGCACTGGGGCATGCCACTTGTAACCGGTTTAGAGTCAGACCTAGCTCCCGCAACTTTTTAACATGTGGGCTCTGTCCATGAGCCAGTTGGCAGCCCCTCTTGTGACATAGCGGTTTATGTTCAGGCCGGTGAGCTTGTCTATAATACCTCAGTGAGGAATGGTGTTGAAGGCCTTTGTGAGTTCTAGGTAGGCTGTGTGGACCACCTTTCCCTCGTCTATAGCCTTAGTAACTGTCTCAAAGAAGTCCACCAGGTTAAGGAGGCATGATCTGCCCTTAACAAAGCCGAACTGGGTAGGGTCCAGTGTTTGGAGGTTCCCAATGCCTCTGTTAATGAGATCCATGATGATGCGCTCCATAGCTTTGTAGACCAAGCTAGTCAGGTGTATAGGTTAATAGTTCCCGGGATCCGTTGTGGCTCCACCTTTGTGGAGCAGAATAACCGTTGCTGTGCGCCACTCTGTGGGCACATAGCCTGTGGAGAAGCTGAGTTTAAACAGTGTGTTTAGGCGAGGGGTTAGTTTATCTTTGAGCTTGTGTAGGACGCAGCCTGGGACACCGTCCAGTCCCATTGATGCTGTGTTTTTGGCTAAGGAGAGGGCTGTTTTAACCTGAGTGTCTGTGATTTCAGGGACACTACATTCTTTTGGTATAGTTAAGGGCCCTTTTGGGGATGAGACGAAGGTAAATATTGCACTGAACCTGTCTGCCAGGATGTTGGCTATATCAGTTGGTTCAGAGTATTTTGTGCCACTTCTGACCACCAAGAGGATAGGCCCACAGTTGAGGGCTATGCAGACAGACTGCATTCCACGGTAAAGTAGTATGTACACACACACCCTGTAACACCAGTACTGTACAAAAGCATAACACGGCTCTGCTCACACTCTGTCTGTAGTATCTGAACATCCTACAAATATGTAGCTGCCCTGAGTATGCCGGTTCTCCTGTAGAAGGTATTGCTACCTGCTGTCTGTAGCACTGATGCCCACACACGCATAGGACTGTACAAACATCCACAGAATGTCCAGGTTATGTCATCAAATATAACCACTACTGTAGATAATATGTGGGGCAGTCTGATATCTCACTGGCTTGTTAGCAGATATGATGACACTAATTATGGTGTACAGCACATATGCACCACGTCATGCACAACATATGTACACGGGTTGGCAGAGTTGTGGCTGGCAGTACATACATAGGGCCAATAATGACATGTTGCTGTGATAACCTCATACATTTACTGTTGTAACAGGGTTTGTGGCAACATATGTCCTATGATGAATAAAACGCCAGTAACTGTCACGGCTTTCACCATCTACAGACTGCAATCCTCACACTACAGTCTGCAGTCCACAGATAGATGCTCCATTGGTAACACATGAAACCAAAGGCACAACACACTGCCCAGTCTGCAGATGACCCTGCAGATGGGGATTCCACATAAACATGGAACTGACATGGCAGGTATGGAGACATGTAGGACAGTCATATCCACACACACACACACTGTTAAACCAGCAGTATGCCACATGCAGTATAGCAGCACTTACAGTCTGTAGGCAGGTCAGGCACATCCCCCTCCTGTGTGTTGCCCTGTTTTTACAGTGTATGTTGTTAGAGGTGAATTTCCAATCCATCGCAGATGCTGTTTGCCAACCAACAGATCTAGTTCCTGCTCACAGTGAATGACAAGGGCCAACACCAACATGATGTTCTTAGATATTGGAGTGTGTTTCCATGCAATTGGCTATGGGAATGTTACCACAGCTGTTCCACATGCAATCAGCTAGGAAAGGGCTGCGATTCGTGCAGAGGCCATCAGCTGATCATGAGCATCACTTAAAATACACATTCTGCTGCCTAAGCAAAGCTGGTGTAGGTCTCCACATCCACCAGAGAGGGAGTGGGAGAGGCAGACAGAGGCAAAGACATGTCAGGGAGGGGTGGGAGAGTAAAACTTCAGCTTGTTTGTGTCACACACCTACCAGCACAGAGTATCAAAACCCTGACAACTATGTACTGATTTCACAGTTCGATGCAGTTATTGGATGCACCTCAGTTTGTACGGGATGTTTCGACCCTGGACAGTTCGAACCCAGATGGTTCGACCCCGGACAGTTTGACCCCACTGAAATGGCAAAGCAAGAAAAGATAAGCCACCGATATTTTGACATAAAGAAAAAATGTCATATACTGCTCATGCATCCACATAGTTACTGAGAAAATGTCAAAGATTGCCTCAAAAAAAAAAAAAAAAAAAAAAAAAAAAAAGTCATGAGGATATATAACTGCTTTGCGAAATACAACCACAATCAGACAACAAAATTTTGATGATGTGACAAAAGAACTTCCTATAACTATAAAATGAATAAAAAATGATTTAATTTAATTTTAAAGAAATTATTTATAGTCAATAATAGATTAGTTAACATAACTAATAACTAATAACATAACAATAATAACATAACTGTAGATGGATTAGACTGTATTTTGTGTATGTTTGTCTTTATGCTCTGCAATCAAGTCAAGTCCTCTGCAGTACTACACACTATCAATGTTGCTGGAAATCAAGAGTGTTTGCATTTACTCATACATCCAGATCCACTTTCCTGAGGTTCTGATGTGCTTTGATGGTAGACGGCTGGAAATGGTGAAAATTGCATGTTGCTGCTTGAGCTTTGGTGGTAGCATAAATGTTCAAGATGAAGAAGGCATATTAACTTGAATAAAAAATTGATTTCATTTAACTGTAAAGAAATTATTTATAGTAGATAATAGATTAGTTAACATAGCATAATATAAAATAAAATATATATTTAATTGATGGAAAACATATGTTATAAAGTATGTTATAAAGTAACAGTAGTCATAATATGTTAAAACATAACACTAGTTGTTATATGTTAAAGATTTAAATATTATATTTATACTAACTGATGTAATAATTAAAATAAAAATATTATTAAAAAATATATTTACAATGAAAAATTAGCAGTGTTATTATTTAATAATTGATTAATTAATAACTTAATGATAAAGTACTTAAAAGAATATAGTTGGGGTCAAATAGTTTGGGGTCAGATAGTCCGGTCGAACTGTCCACTATAAAAATCACACACACACACACACACACACACACACACACACACACACACACACACACACACACACACATATATATATATATATATATATATATATATATATATATATATATATATATATATATATATATATATATATATATACATATGTATATATATATATATATATATATATATATATATATATATATATATATATATATATATATATATATATATATATATATATGAAATTGTATAGAAATGCATTGGGGTCGAACCGCCCGGGGGTGAACAGTCCGGGGTCAAACTGTCCAGGGTCGAATAGTCCTGCTTCCGCCACATGGGTTACTTGTTGTGGAGCCCTCAGAACATATCTGTGATGGTGCGTGACATCTGCAACAGGGATATGGTAGCTATATGGTAGGTGATGTACACATGCCTGTCAGCATGAACAGGTGCCAGCGTCAACACAGCCACACTCTCATAGGGACACACACACACACATCAACACACTTGGCAGGGCCAGGGGTATAACTCATTAGTAGTGGGATTGCCATAACACATCACTGTGCAGGTACCACATGCACCACATAGGTCATATGGAGGCTGTATGGACAAAGGGTATGAGGAGATGCCTGACATCAGATAGCATGCTTCTGTATGCCCCATGGGGGTTGTAGCGAGTGTGGCTGTGAACATATGCACCATACAACACACAAACACACGGGGTGCCATGGCTGCATGGGTCTGTGGTGGTCGACTGTGGCAACAGGTTATACAAGGGTAGGTGATGGGTATACCTTGGCATCAAGCCACATGACAATGGTCTGCATTGTATCTCATGGCTGTAGTTTCCGCACTTGCCCACACAGATGGGTATTGTATCCCCCATCCAGTCACCTGGTTGACTATTGTGTGTGGCCAATGCTGTGCATTGCAAGACATGTATGTGTTCCTTTCTCCATGACATGGACGGTGTCTGGGATGTGCACACCTCCCACATGCATGTACAGTGATATGGAACCATACCTAGGGTGTCTGGCCCATGTTGTGAACACAGATTAACATCATATGTGCCAGTCTGTCCCACCTGTGGTGGGGACCAGTAATGGGCACCAGGTTTACTCTGCACCTACACTGATAGCATGCTGACATCATTCCCTGGTGTCAGTGGCATCTGTCCATACAGGGCATGTTGTCAGGCATGGTATGTCCATTGTGGGACACATTTGATGGCACCTCACGTGGTGTAGGTGTCCATTGGAGAACATGGGGGAGGTGCACTGTCAGCATGTATGTGCATATTGGACAGATGGACAGGAGACATGCTACCTCTGTAGCCCACTGCTATTATTTTGTAGTTACTATTAGTGGCCAATATGCAGTGTACTACCCACATATTGGCTGTTTCCTAGGCATGTGTGTGCATATGAGACATGGGTTGATAGTGTGCTCTGGGTAATTAATACTGGGGTTGCTAAATGTGATTGCCTGGCCTTGATGTCACATATATGGGTATGGCTTTGCACCCCAGCCATTTCACATCTGTTATCCCTGTACAGTGGACATTATGCTATATAGTAGGGCTGCTATATAAGACATATGCAAAATCCGCTTCACAGTGGCCACACACTCCCAACCAGCTCTACACAGGATATGAGATACGAACACACACACAAACACACCTGTCATATCTGGGAATAGAACCCCTACTTAACTAGTTTATTACACATCAGCACTACACAGTTATAGTACACACCATGCACATTACTGAAGTACTCCTTCCCCAAGGGTGTATTTCACAATGAATGACATCAGCAGGATTGCCAAAGTAGGCCATTTGAAATGTACTGCGGGTGACTACCCTAAAATGCATTGTTCCCTACACAGACAGTGAAACACACACAAAACATCCACATCTGACACGTGTGGGTATAGAACCCCTGATAGAGGTCGATACCACACTACAGCATGGAGCTGTTATAGGACGCACAATGGAGATTACAAGCAAACTCCTTCCCCAAAGCTGTATTTCACAATGAATGACATCAGCTGGATTGCAAAAGTGAGCCCTCTGAAATGTACTGCGTGTGACTAGCCTATAATGCATTGCTCCATATACAGACATGGACACACACAAAACATCCAGAACTGCCATGGGTGGGGATGGAACCCTGCCACAGTTTTAAATCACAATCCAGTAGTATACAGTTACAGGAAGTGCTACAGAGATTACCGGGCTACTACTTTCCCAGAGGTGTATTTCCAGGTTGGTGACATCAGTAGCCTTGCCAAAGTTGAGTATAGGAATTGTAAGGAGTGTGTCTACCTTAAAAAGCATTGCTCTCTACATAGTCAGTGACAGACAGACATACACACTAACACACACACACAGTTGCCATGTCTGGGGTTAGAACATCTATCTAGCAACTTTATCACTCTACAGCAGTACGCAGTTACAGGACGTTCTACAGAGATTACTGGGCTATAACCTTCCCAGAGGTGAATTTCTAGGTGGGTGACATCAGCAGCCTTGCCAAAGTTGAGTATAGGAATTGTAAGGAGTGTGGCTACCCTATAAGGCATCGCTTTCTACATAGTTAGAGACAGATAGACGCGCACACTTGCACACATTTGTCATGTCTGGGGTTAGAACACCTACCTAGCTATTTTATCACTCTACAGCAGTATGTAGTTATGAGATGCACTACGGAGAATACTGGGCTACAATCTTCCCAGAGGTGTATTTCTAGGTGGGTGACAGCAACCTTGCCAAAGTCAAGTATAGGAATTATAAGGAGTGTGGCTACCCTAAAAGGCATCGCTCTCTACAGTCAGACAGACATGCACACTAACACACACACACACACACAGTTGTCATGTCTGGGGTTAGAACACCTACCTAGCAACTTTATCACACTACAGCAGTACGCAGTTACGGGATGCGCTACAGAGATTACTGGGCTATAAATTTCTGGGAGGTGTATTTCTAGGTGGGTGACATCAACAGTCTTGCCAAAGTCGAGTATGGGAATTGTAAGGAGTGCAGCTACCCTAAAACATTGCTTGCTATACAAACAGACACACACAGTTGTTATGTCTGGGGTTAAAACACCTACCTAGCTACTTTATCACACTACAGCAGTACGCAGTTACGGGATGCGCTTCAGAGATTACTGGGATATAAATTTCCAGGAGGTGTATTTCTAGGTGGGTGATATCAGCAGTCTTGCCAAAGTCGAGTATGGGAATTGTAAGGAGTGCGGCTACCCTAAAAACATTGCTTGCTCTACAGACAGACATGCACAGTTGTTACCTCTGGGGTTAAAACACCTACCTAGCTACTTTATCACACTACAGCAGTACACAGTTACAGGACGTGCTACAGAGATTACTGAGCTACAACCTTCCCAGAGGTGTTTTTCTAGGTGGGTGACATCAGCAGCCTTGCCAAAGTCGAGTATGGGAATTGTAAGGAGTGTGGCTATCCTAAAAAGCATTGGTCTCAAAACAGACAGACACGCACACTTGCCATATCTGGAGTTAGAACACCTATCTCACTACTTTATTACACTACAGCACTATGCAGTTACGGGATGTGCTACAGAGATTACTTGGCTACACTTTTCCCAAGGGTGTATTTCAAAGTGAATGACCTCAGCGGGTTTGTCGTAGTAGGGCTATGGGGAGGGCAGTGTGTGTGCATGGGCCATAACCCATTCATCTAGAGTTTGACACACCACATGCGGGCACACACAGGGTTATATTCCACAGGCATGTGTATACAGCTGCTAGATGACTACTTCCTTGCACAGTCATGTTGCACAGCTAGCACTTGCACCACATAGTCTGTAATGCTGACAAATACCGGTGGCTAATGTCTACAGTGAGTGACATCTGAGCATCATGTGGTTGTAGTCATTTGGCTGTGTGCTGGGTGGGACAAGCCTCATAATGATTGGCTCCTTGTCACATTCACTCTCTTCCACACATCTATGTACATGTACGTTTGGCTTATTATAATGTATTGTCCTTGGATATATGCCTGTATTCCTATCCACTGTGTGTACAAAGCATGAGTGGTACATACCGAGGAGTGTCTGCACTAACATCTGCTACTGCCAGATATGTATGGTCCACTGTTGTTTGCAGACATGGGCTTCATTTGATTACGTGTGTGAGCATGCCCAGTATGCCCTTCTGTATAGAATGTGTGGATTAATTCCAGGTAGTTTGTACTCCAGTGCAGACCTTTATACTGTGCACCTACAGGTAGCAAAGTTTTTCTGCAGGGTATCCATTGATCATTTGGCAATATGGGGACAAACTCTGCAGGGGATAGTGTGTACTGTAGGTGATTGTGTCTGTGCTGCTTCAGCTGCATGGTATTGCTGTTAGCAGAGATATTCAGACATGTATACTGTTGTACACAGTGATGTTCATGTACTGCCAGGTGGAAATTCTTGCTCACAGTGCTGTCTTGTGGGCCAAGGGTGACTGCAGCTGTGTCCGGTATTGTGGGTAGACACCTACGTATTCATGGTAAGTTATGCCATTCTGGAGGGGGAGCTGCAGACACTTGCTGCTAGGTCTGTGTATCTGGTTTAGCACCTTGGTAGAGTGCTGGCAGGGTATCCCATACTTGTACACCCACTGACCTGACAGTATGGGCTTATATTGTTGTGGCAGTGCCTCACAGCTGTACAGATTCGCACAGTTTGCCCAGAGGCAGGGGCCATGGGTCAGGACATTAACCCTATTGTGGTGTACAGGGAGGTGTGTAGCCACCCATTTATGGGTTTGCAGCCAGGGATAGTGTGGGCACACAGCTTGGCGTCAGACCCTGCACATTCCATGCTGGCCATGCTCCCACCCCCTCTGTTATTCTAACCTTTTCCATGCATTATGCATACATTCTCTGATACTTTTCCTAAGGGTATCACCCCATCACAGGTGTGTGTTAGTGTTGGCCCACAGTTCATACAGTGGGATATGGTGGACATGTTACTGTGGTTTGTCCACATGGCCTTGCATATGGCTTATGTGGAGTGGGTTATTTTGTTATTTGGGTGTCCATGACTTAATATGCATTGGCAGTACGTGTGAGACACAGGCCTTTGGCAGAGGCCTGTGCGGCATTAGGTGTTGCTGCAGGCCACATGTGGCAGGCCATTGCATTCTGTCAGTCCTACAGTTGCAGACCATCATATAGTATATTCCCCTGGGGTAACAGGGTAGGTGTGATAGGTGTGCAAATATTTCCATTTAAAGTGTTTTTTTTTTTAATTGTATCTTCTTTATTTTCTGAGAAAAACAAAACAAAACAAAACAAAAAAAAAAAATTATTTTTTCCCACTTTTCTGAACTAGTATAATCCAGTTTTCAGGTTATTGCTGATTTCAGGGCTGTGTTACAAGTTTCTGTGTTGCCCATACCTTACTTGGATAGAAGGATGTTTTTCTGTTCACCTGTGAGAGTGGGGAGCTTTGAGCAGCCTATCTGGCCCTGGAGGAGTGGTTTCAGCCCAGAAGTTAGTAGTTTATTGGCCATTTTGGGCTAATTTCTATCTCTTTCATTTCCCTGCTATAAAAATGCATTTGTGCAGTTATGCATGCCGGCAAGTGCCAGTTAGCTAGGGTTAAAGTATTCCTGGCTCCACAAAGTCTACTCTTGAAATTTTCCCTTGGATCTAGACAAACTTTCAACTTAAGCACTCAAACCATTCATTTCACAGCCCAGTACATGCTCAAAACTCATAGCAAGCACTAATTAACCCTAGCACTAGACCACCCTATACTGTCCAGAAGGACAAGGCTCTCTATTCATCCCTACCAGCCAATCAGTAAAACAGCTCACTTTACCTATTCAGGCATGTCCAAAGGGCAGTTTCAGGTGTACTCTCCAGTCCAACTGGTGAATCAGGGCATTTTGAGGCAATGTTACAACTGCCTCATGTACACAGACAACCCTCTCCTCCTACCACCAAACACTAATATATGCGAGAGATGCAATTATACAGCCAAACAGGAGGCAAAGCTCTCTCAACCCAAGACTGGAACTGACAGTCAAGAGGAGAAGGAAAATACTTGCAACACACCACCAGTCTCACATAGACCTACTAAACCAACACCGGCAAATAACACACACAAATACACAAAAACATACTCTGAGGCTCTAAATAAAAATCTGTAAAAGTAACAGAGACCTCCAAAGCAGACACAGAAGCAACCTCCACACCCCATCACAAACCATGAAACACATACTTCATATAATCAGTGTGCCACGCAATCACAGCCCTTAAGGAAAAATAACATACCCAACACACTAGTAATAGGTGACTCTATAGTCAGGCACACTGATGTCTCACTAACTAGGCTGGACAAGGAGAAGGTTACAGTTAGCTGCCTGTCAGGCGCCAGGATCCACCACATAACACAAGCACTCAGGTCACTCCAGACCAAGTACAAATATGACTCTGTCATTGTCCATGTTGGTGTGAATGACCTGAGACGTACCTCCCTGGACTACATGAAAAGAGACATGGAAGAGCACTCTGATCACGTAGCCCAGGCTGGTATGACCCTAACCCTGAGTAGCATCCTGCCCTCACCAAGAATGATGCCACAGTATAAAGAATAAATTATCAATTTCAACAACTGGATAAGTTTCTTGTGTCATTCAAAGGGGATCCAGTATCTGTCTGCCTGGGATGACATGCTCGACAAGCCACGTTGCTTCACAAGAGATGGCTTGTGCCTGTCACCCTTAGGCTTTCAAATACTGGCCAAGGCTTTTGCTGCCCCTATAGTGCCTTTTTTAGGCAAGGCTCAAAAGACAAACCCATCACCATAAATAGCACAAGTAACCAAAAACTAAGGGTAATGCTAATCAACGCCAGAAGTCTAAACCTTAAAATGCATGCACTCGAGGCACTCCTCAGTATGGAGAACATCAATATCTGTGCAGTAACAGAAAACTGGTTTAAGGCTCCAGACAGCACCCCAGCACTACCCGACTATAACTCATACTATACTTTTCGGCCCCAGAACCCGGACCGAAACACAAAAGGCGGGGCTGTATCCATATTCATCAAGGATACCCACACCTCCAGATTAGTGGTGCAGCATAATGCCTCAGAGATCATTCATGTGCAACTAACAGGCAAAACTGCAATTCAGATTGTAGCTTGCTACAGATCACCCACCATGACCCAGGACCCCCATTCCACGTTTCTGGAGACACTGGAAAATATGAAGGTCCTACCAAATGCTTTAATATTGGATGATTTCAATTACCCAAACATTAACTGAGAGAGCTACTGAAGTACTAACTCCCTTGCCCAATGCTTCCTAGAATTTATAAACTCGAATGCCCTGGATAAACTTGTCGACACCCCCACCAGAGGTGACAACATATTGGACCTGGTCATCACCAACACGGGCGACCGGTGTTCTACACCGGAGGTCAACCTCTCACTGTTTAGATCAGACCATAGACTAATCACTCTGGATATCCACATTCTGCCCCCACCCCCAATCAAGGAAACCACTGTGAAAAACGTTTCAAAAGCAAACTTCATGTTACTTAAGACCAAGGTGGAAAGGTTCACAGCACCCATGCTAAAGGACAACACTGTCCAAGCTGCTGAATCCTTTACAAAGGCACTCTATGAGCACCTGCAAGAATGCATGGCTCGTGTTATCCCAAGCAAAACCAAGACTCACTCCTCCAAGAAAAGGAAAGCAGTCTGGTGGACCCCTGCCATAAACAAGCTATACAATAGAAGGAGGAAACTAGTACAGGAAAGAGTAAAATCCCAAGAAGGAAAGACATCCCTGATCAGTATCAGCAAGAAACTATGATCCCTCATAAAATCATCCGAGGTTAGCTTCGAAAGAAAAATTGCCAAGGACTCCAAAGATAACCACAAAGTGTTTTTTAGCTATGTCAAGAACCTAAGTGGAAACTTTCAGATCTGCTCTGAGTTAGTGCAGAATGGCACAAAATACACTGAACTGACTAATATTGCCAACATTCTGGCAGACAGGTTTAGTGCAAACTTCACCCCCCCTTCACACCCTAAAGGGTCCATAACCATACCAGAAGAATGTAGACCCCTGGTAATCACTGGCACACAGGTTAAAATAGCCCTATATAAAGCCAAAAACACAGCTTCAGTGGGACCAGATGGTGTCCCAGGCTGTGTCTTACATGAACTCCAAAATGAACTAACCCCTCACCTAAACACACTGTTCAAACTCAGCGTCTCTACAGGCTACATACCCATAGAGTGGTGCACAACAACTGTTATCCCACTCTACAAAGGTGGAGCCACAACAGACCCCAGGAACTATTGCCCTATAAGCCTGACTAGCCTGGTATGCAAGGCTATGGAGCGCATCATCATGGCACTCATTAACAGACATTGGGAACCTCCAAACATTGGACCCTATCCAGTTTGGCTTTGTTAAGGGCAGATCATGCCTCCTAAACCTGGTGGACTTCTTTGAGACAGTTACCAAGGCTTTAGATGAGGGAAAGGAGGTCCACACAGCCTACCTAGACCTCGCAAAGGCTTTCAACACCATTCCCCATTCTGTTATTATAGACAAGCTCACCAGCCTGAACATAAACCCCTACATCATGAGATGGGTTGCCAATTGGCTCATGGATAGAACCCATACGGTGAGAGTTGCAGGCTCTAGGTCTGAATCTAAACCGGTTACAAGTGGCATCCCCCAGGGCTCAGTCCTCAGACCCCTCCTGTTTGGTATATACTTCTCAGAGGTACAGGCAAGCACAGGAGGACTACGGCTGACCAAGTTTGCAGACGACTGCAAACTGGGGGCCATAATTGACTTTCCGGCTGATACAGACATCCTCCAGAAAGGTCTCACTGAGACAGATACATGGTGTCAAAATCATGGCCTCAAGCTAAATGCCAGAAAGTGCATAGTCATCCCCTTTAGAAAAAACAAAGTACCACAAACTACCACATATTTGGTAGTCCCCTACATACAGAAAATGTAATAAGGGCTCTGGGGACCCAAGTAGATAGTAATCTCTCCTTTGATAATCATATTGCCAAGGTGGTTAGAAAATCCTTCTATGTGGCCCACCTAATCACAAAAGGGTTTGCATCTAGAACAAAAGAGGTTATTGTGCCCCTCTACTCATCACTGATCAGACCCATCATAGAGTACAATGCCCCATTTGGGATGTACCTTACAAGACACCTGCAACAGTTGAAAAGACCACAGAAGTACCTCACCAAGAGAATTACTGTCCTTAAACAGATGCCCTATGCAGCCCGACTGAAGAAACTCCAGCTATACTTGGTTGCATACTGCTTACTCAGAGGTGATCTCTGCCTGACATACAAGGCCATGTACAACCCAGAATTGATGGACATGCTCCACCTAAAAAAAACAAATCCCCGAGAGCCACACGCTCTAGGGATCTACACCTCACCACAACAATAAATAGGATGTGCTGCAGGGATAGATTTCTGTCCCACAGACTCCTCATGCTTTGGAACAGGATTCCAATCTACATTAGGCAGAGCCCTTCACTAACACTCTTCAAGAGAAATCTTGACGAGTGGATGGGAAACAGAAAATTTACCCCAGGGATCACTGCAGTGGCTCTACTGGACAGAGGCACAGGGAACTAATCTAAGGGGGGGTGGCAAAAGCCAACACATTCTGGCTAGGCTTACAGATGCCCTTGGGCAGATAGCCTAGTACTTACTTATGAACATATGAACCTACCTTCTATCAGTCTTGTTCAGGTGGTGTGGATGCTGGCAGGGTGCTACATACAGCTAGGGACACACCTGCATGGGACACCTGCACTGCATGCTGCATTCTTCCACTATTGCCATATACAGGTGGGGGTCATACTGTACCCATTCCCCACAGCAGGGATATGGCCAGAGAGGTACCTGTGGGTGGTGTTTGTGTGAGCTGGGTGCATGTGTGCTATGGACACTACTTGCATCTGACACACAGATATGCATGGGGCATTCCAGGTATGTTGGCATGTCCAGGTGCATCAACTCTTTCCCAACACATCAATCCTACCTCCTTTGTGATCTGCAGGTGTTCGGGCAGACATCACCGGTATCCCCTACTACAGGACCAGTTGCTGTGATGTATACTTGTATGTACAATTCCAAGGGTGTCTCCATTTCACAGTGATACAATGTATACTGTATGTCTGGGGTACTTTCCCCTGTGCACTGCTTGTATATCTAGCCCAACAGCTATGCCATGTCAGTCTTTCAGATGGTGACACATATTACCACCATACATTTACAATGACTTACTGCTAGCAAGTGTTATACTGGTGGGGATTGTCCTTGACACTGCAGTTGTGAGGGCTTGTCCCTGTCATCAGCAATAGTGGGCAATGGCCTTCAGGTCTTACCTCGACATGCATGCATACTGACCACTCTCACACAATATGAAACACACACCATCCTAACACACACTGGCCTGCATATTGTGCAAATACTACACCCTATCTTGCTACCTTGGCCACCTCTGGGCATCTCTGCTCCACTTGTATTATACCTACTCATGCATGTTACTACATTTCTACACAGGATTGGGGGGGCACACCTGACTGTTACTACATTTCTACACTGGATTGGGGGAAGGGGCACACCTGTCTGTTTCTGCATGTCTAAATATGAGTGGGGGGCACACCTGACTGTTATTACATTTCTACATAGGATTGTGGGGGGACACACCTGACTGTTTCCACATGTCTACACAGGATTGGGGGGCACACCTGACTGTTACTACATTTCTAAGCTGGATTGGGGATAGGGGCACACATGACTGTTTCTACATGTCTACATGGGAGTGGGGGGGCACACCTGACTGTTATTAAATTGCTATGTAGGATGGGGGTGGTACAAGTGACACTTGTACACGTTTGCTATGACTGTACTGGTATGTCATGTATTCCATTTCATTCTGTATTGCTAACTGTCATGCTGTCTAGAGGCACACCAGTGTACTTCAGATCATGGCTTTGGTTGCCCTACATATTATTGTCTGACGTCCTACCCTTCAGAACTGACATCCCACTGCCTGCCCTGCTGTGGTCTGTCTTTATAGGCCTGGGGTGGGGTTAACCATAGCCATTATTCTGGGGCCATGGCACAGGCCCTGTTTGGGTTTGTGTCCACCTGTCCTGCTGGTTGCAACTGCTGTTGGGTATGTGAACCATCTTGATTGGCATGTGTGGATCATATGGACACACATTTCGCTCAGCACATTTCCTGCAGTGGTGTTTGTCACCCTGTGTAGTACTGGCTACTGTGGTGACTCCAGTATGTGTTACACATGTCAGGGTGCCACTATGGGTGTCTACTGTCTGCTGCCATAACATTCAGCCACCCAATTCCCTTGCATGTTCACATACATACCATAGCTACAGGTGACCACACATTCTACTCCATTTGGCAATTGGTAGGTTGACTGACTTATCTTGTGGGTGTGCCAGACTTGCGGATGGTGCTGGAGGGTTGCCTATGTCGAATGCACATAGTACACTCCCTATACATGGTTGAGCACAGGTGGTGTCATGTTTGGCATCCCTGTCACTGTATGTGTGATTCGGATAGAAGTGTCATTCCCTGGGACCCTACTGTGTCAGTGCATGTGCGATGCGTTGCCCTTTTGCCAAGGCCAGGGGATACTGGGCGTGCCTCCTTCTGCCTTCTGGGGCAGGCTTTGGTTCTTCCTCCTCCCGGTCATCTGTGCCTCTGCAGGTCTTGGCATTGGTGGGGGGCTGTGTGGCCCTGTCCCATGCTGTTCCTGCTGTACCTGTTTCTGCAGGATCATATTGTGTAGCATAGCACATACCATAGCAATTTGGGTACATGTAGCTGGTGAATACTGCAAGGCTCCACCGGATGTGTCCAGACACTGGAACCGTGACCTGAGCATCCCAAACAAATGCTCTATTATATGTCTGGCCTGTGCGTGTGCCTCATTATGGCATTCTTGTTCAGGTTTGTGTGCATTTCTAATGGGTGTCATCAACCACGGCTCCAGTGTGTACCCAGCATCCCCCACTAGATGACCGCAGGGGATGTCCCCATTGGCAAATCTCTGGTACAGCTGAGTCAGATGCCATATGTGGGAATCGTCATAGCTTCCAGAGCAGCCAGCACACACATTCATTATAATGCGCTGGGCATCACATACGACCTGGCAGTTGATGGAGGGGATGCCCCTTCGGTTAATGTAGGGCCTACCCTGCTCACCAGGTGGTGCTTTGATGCATATGTGCATGCAGTCTATATAACCCACTACCCCAGGGTATTCTGCTATTTGGTGGAAGAGGCACATATTACTGGTCAACACCTCACGGGTGTTGAGGAAATATACATGCTCACTGGCATGTGCTGACATGGCATCCAGGAACTGGTGGAATACTCTGGATGCTGATGCCTGTAAGATCCCCATGTTATCCCCAGTTGTGCTTTTGGAGGTACCTGTGGCTAGTGTACCTAGGCCTACACATACCTTGGTATCCACTGGGATGGTTTCCCCTCAGTCAGTTTGGTGTGTCAGGTGTGGCCGGCACAGCTCAACTACTTGCTGTAGGAGGTCTCTGTCCACCCTATAGCACTGCACTATCTCCATCTCATGTAGCCATGTAGCCCCTGGTAGGTTACCCTGGGTCTGTACACTCTTCTCCATTTCCTCACTGTGGGTTGTTCGGCAAATGCACATCCTCACCACCCTCAGCCTCTTGCACATGTTGTTCTATGTTGCCTGCTGCAGCCCTTCTCATTTTGTAGATTTGTTTTTTAAAATTTCCCCTCTTGTATACACTGATGGTGTAGAGTGTGGGGAAAAATGAGTGGAGAAGGTGTTTGCTTAGTTTATAGTAGTGTTCTGGGCTGGGCTGCTGCCTGTGTAATTGGCTGCTTCTGATACATTTCACCTGCCAGATATGCTAGTTCTCCTTGATTACTTTCCTACTGCTGTTTTCCCTTCCTATTGCCCTTCTGTTTGGGCCCGGGGCTGTGCCGTGCAAACAGAGTACTCAGATGTGCACATTGCTGCTGTTTCCTGGTTTAACTTCTTTTTTCTTCTTGTAAAACCCGGTGCTCGGCACGCACACCCGCTTACACTTTGTAAAGAGTGCTAGGCAGGTTTAGACACACTCCATAGCTTAGCTGTGCTAAGCTAGGAGCATACCCGAGCCACAGCATTCCAATCTGCTTACAGTATGCCTGACACACCCACCCATGATGTCACCTACCTCCTAGTCTTGCACTCAGCTATTCATACTCTTACACTGTTGGGACCTGCCTCACATGTTGGGGAAAACTGGGATTCGTTATCCTTCCCCTCATTTGCATAGGATTGCCTGCTAATGCATAGTTATATGTGTCACACTGTGCCTCCCCCCTTAGCAACCACTATTCACTGGCCAAGTTGTCTTTTGCCTGCCATTGACTTGAATGGCAGAATATTGATTTTACAAAAACATGGATGGACCATCTCTTCATACCACATGAAAAAAAAGGCAAGGAAATCCACTGTCAGGACATATAGTTCTTTATTACAACTGTTCGGGTGCCTCAGCTTTTCGCCTTCTGCTGGAATATTTACAGCTTCCCAGTATGTCCCTTTATATACCATTTTTAAACCAACAATAAATCAATTAAACTTTTCTAATTATATTAATTACATAATTAAATAAATGCTTCACCATACAACTAGTTTTCTTGAAAAAGTTACAAACATTCTGAAAAGAAATATTATTCAACCTATAAACAATACCCCCGTTGGCTACAAATTCATTCATGATAATATTTAAATACAACTGCAATACCTTTTTTAAACAAATAAATATCTATAAATGCATAAATAAAAAATATATCTATGCAAAATTATGTACATCCATATCAAATATTTCCACATTTAAATACATTCAATTTTACTATATCATAAATTAATACACATACTAAATATAAATTCTTAACACATTATACATACTTTTAAACTTGATTTTTAACTTAATTTTCTCAACTTTAACCTTTAATAACAATGATTAAAATGTATTACTAAGCTATATCAAATATTAAGATTATTTTCCAGATTCATTCCCTGTGGATATAATGTATGAAAATTAATAATCATTCGACTTTCCAGTTTGTTCAACTGATTTTAATTAGACTGCTTTTTTTAGGTTTATTTTCTTATTTTCCCACCGATCCCGTTTGCGCACCGCTGCCCTATGCTTAAATAGACGTGATCAGCGGACATATAATAAAAGTTGTATTTAGTACATTTTGCATTGTTTGCAATGCCAGTGGCCTTATAATTGGCCATTGATATGCTTCCTCAATGATATGCAGCCTTTATTTGCAGCTGTCATGTCTCCGTTTTGTATTTTGCAGAATCGTACTCGGTTACTAACCGAGTACATTTCTGCAAACTACGCTAGTCTGGCACAGCTTGATTCCAGCTTCCTGGATAGCAGATTTACCTCATTTGATGATTTTCACCTGCAAATGGGGTAATTTGCATACGGGGGCTGGGAACGTGCAACACTAGTGCAAGAGCGCCCACGCACGTCAAACGAGCACGTACGTGGATCGCTCAGCCACCATATTGCCAACATTACCTCTTACACTAATCATGCACACCGTGCAAGCTTTTGAGAATCCAGGGGTATTAATGTGTTCGGGGGAACAAGGTAAGTCAGTGACACTTATGGTAATTAGCTGAGCAGGTGGATAGTCAGAGGAGAGGGAAGACAGTTACCTGAGATCCTGGGATATTATAAAATATGTTAACGGGTAAAAATGACTGACATATACTATGTATCATTTTTAAATATGACAGTAGAAAATCATTTGTAATGTGTAATATATACATGGCAGAGCTGACCCAGTCTTAGGAATGCTGTTTTAATACATTGTAACAATATGCATTTATAGGGCAAAGTGTAAATATCCTGTGTGCAAAAACTCACAAAATGTTATTATTGAAAACAGAAGGTAAAGTTTAGGATGAATGTGGATGAGAAGAAAAGAGAGAGGGAGGAAGGTAGGAATTAATAACCAGGGAGCAACATTCAGCTGGCATCAGGATGATCTGTGGCATGACTAAAATATTCTTGGAATCCAGATCTTGAGGAGTAGAGAGTAAGATGGGAAAGAAGTTTAGAGAGTAGGGAAATGGAATGTAGGGCTGAAGACCAATATTGTCAAGATAAAACATATTTTGAGGAGAACAAACCATTCAAGATAGAACATAAATTGAATAGAATTAAAAGGGAAATATTGGACACAGTATGCCTATAGCATCTAAAGTAATCGAAAGAGAGATGAAAAAGATTCAAAAAAAGGTTATAAATGAGTGGAAATAGACTGCACTGAAGGAGGAAGGAAAAGAGCTGCAGAAACATTAGTGCAACGGGGAGGAGGAGGCTGGCAGTAGAAGGAGAGTGGCATAGGGATTAACAGTAGGTGGGTGTTACATATAGGTAGGGAGGTGGAGGTTGGCAGTAGAAGGAAAGTGGCATAGGGATTAACAGTAGGTGGGTGCTGCATGTAGGTAGGGGGGTGGAGGTTGGCAGTAGAAGGAGAGTGACATAGGGATTAACAGTTGGTGGGTGCTGCATGTAGGTAGGGGGTGGAGGTTGGCAGTAGAAGGAGAGTGACATAGGGATTAACAGTAGGTGGGTGCTGCATGTAGGTAGGGGGGTGGAGGTTAGCAGTAGAAGGAGATTGGCATAGGGATTAACAGTAGGTGGGTGCTGCATGTAGGTAGGGGGGTGGAGGTTGGCAGTAGAAGGAGAGTAGCATAAGGATTAACAGTAAGTGGGTGCTGCATGTAGGTAGGGGGGTGGAGGTTGGCAGTAGAAGGAGAGTGGCATAGGGATTAACAGTAGGTGGGCGCTGCATGTAGGTAGTAAGGTGGAGGTTGGTAGTAGAAGGATAGTGGCATAGGGATTAACTGTAGGTGGGTATTGCAAATAGGGAGGTGGAGGCTGGCAGTAGAAGGAGAGTGGTATAGGGATTATCAGTAGGTGGGTGTTGCATGTAGATAGAGAAGTGGAGGCTGGCAATAGAAGGAGAGTGGTATAGGGATTAACGGTAGGTGGATGTTGCATGTAAGTATGTGTGAGAAGAGTGCAGTGGCAGTGGGATCCTATTATAGCCCAAATGGAAATGAAACAGACAAAGTGATAGTCTGTGCAAAGCTGAGACACAAAGGAAGTGGAATGATATAGGTGTGGGATTTTACTGCCGTGTCAGAGATGAGTATACATAGATTATACGAAAAGCAGACTTCAATATGAAATGCCCCAAGAATTTATGGAGAAAAAAGTGGGGAAGGGTGAAGCAGTTCACATTTAGTGGAGAAGATGGTAAGCAGGCAAGTAGGTTGGATAGGATACCTCTGAGTGATGAAACATTATGCGAGATGGAGACTATTGACATATATGAAAGAGCAGTACCAGATCATTCTCTGGTCACAGTGTTATGTAAAGATAATAGTGTTGGTGTGGAGTGATGTAGATGAAATGCAGGTAAGTGGAAAGGAGTAGATCAGGTGGAGTGGTTGCCAAAGATGGCTAGGGATCTAGTCTGAAGGAATAAATCCAAGAAGGAAAAGGGATAAGAATCAAGGAGTGGGATGGATCCAACACTTCTTGGAGGCAGAGGTCATGAAGTACAAAGGACATCCAAACAAACAGTGATCAGATTGGGTAGATGAAACAGAGATTATATTTTTGCAAGAGCAAATAGACATGAATGATGAAGATGAGAAATTACAAGAATAGATGGTGAGTAGGGTGGACAGGATAGGGAGCTGCAGGAAGAGATAAAGGACTTTGAAGAAGAGCAAATGAAGGCAGAAGTGGAACAGCAGGGAGAAACAAGTGAGAAAAAGATGTGAAGCTGTTAGAGTACGAGTATAAAATTCAAAGAAAAAAGCATGACGGGATGGAGTACAGACCACGCGAGGTGGGGGGTTACCAGGACTAACGAGGTAACTTTGGAATTTAGGAAATATTATGAGAGTTTCTATACACAAAGAGAATCAGGTGAAAGGAAGTTTGAGGAATGGGAAGGGACAGACATCAGGAAGGAGATGCAGAAAGTGGTTAATGTAGGAAAGGGGGTAGTGGCAAATATGCATGTGAATAGAGCATCCAAATGGTTTTCCAATTGATTGCTGTAAACTGGATGGAGTGCAGTCAGTAGTGTACCAAGGAAATCTGTTTCATTATATAATCCTGAATTCCTTCTTTTATTCACTAACAGATTTATAACTAAAATTTGGTTCAGTGCGAATAACAGAAGACCAAAAACCAAATGGAAAATGTACCAAACAAGCCTGTATATGAACTCTGTTTATTGCAGTAAAAATACACCAAGATTAAACACTTTCATCTTTCACATAGATCACATTCATCAGATTTATAACTATACTATCTAAGAACAACATATTTGCTTTCAACTATCACTACTTAATAAATAAAATGCTATCTTTTAACAAATCTTTTGTCTATTTCTCAATCAAATTTTCTAATATTAACTTCATAGAATATACTGACTGATACCTTATTCAATATTGATAAATTTCCCTATATTTGTACGATTCCTATAAAATGTACTAAGCGTGAATTCTTTGTATGTACAACCTATGTTTTGAATTAACCGATGATTGCAATTTGCTATGTTTTTATATATTTTACTACTATTGTATTTCAAATGTCTATATTTTGTATGCACTGCAGTTTGCATGAAACAGTATGAATGTAATTTGGGGCTTTTCTCCCCGGGTCTCCACTGAAAAGGGGTTAACAACCCAGTCGGACTATCCCAGTAAACAAATATAAAATAAATAAATAAATGTAGGAAAAGGGAAGAAATGCCAGAATGAATGAGGCAGGCAGAGATGGTGTTGGTGTATGAACAGAAAGGGGAAAGGAAAAGCTGGCAAACTATTAAAGAGCCTCTTTATGTAATATTCATGTGAAAATTACAACTAGAATATCTGCAGCCAAGTCAGATATATGGTCACCAAGGTTAATAGAAGAGTCGCAAATATGTTTTGAGAAGGGAGAAGTCATCCACAGATTTCAGGAGATTGCTGATAAATTTTATTATTTAGTGTAAAAGGCAAAATATAACAAATTTGGGATGGTGCTCATGGACATTAATTTAGTGTTTTGGGACTTCATGATGACAACTTTGAAATGTGTTAGAGAAGGTCATATATATGAAGCTGAATGTTCAGATCAGGGTAAATGGAGGTGTGTTAGATAAGCATAATTTCCCTCTGTATCTCAGAATTTCTGTACAGGCTATGGAGAAAGTGAGGCAGAAAATGAACAGACTGACAGAAAGTTGGGGAACAGACAAGAAGCATAATATAAATTTTTACTGATTATTGTATGTTATTAGTAGAGGATGATGAGAGGATGTCATGGCAAGATTTTTGAAGAGCTAGGAAAGAAATCAGGCCTAGAGTATTATCCAAGAACTTTTTTGTAAGAGGGATGCAGAGAGGTACATTGCCATGTTCAAAGTGAGATGAATAACTAGAAATGAAAGTAAATCTCTCAGTAGAAGTGATTACTAGAAAACTTGGGAGGACTTTAAGAGACATAGGTTCACAGCAGGTTACTAGGCTAATGGTCCTAGGGCCTTTACAGGCCTAGCCATGTAATGACCCGAGTGCCCTTCTTGACCATAGTTACAGTAGATAGTTGTTAGCAGAGTGATTCTGTGATCAGCACTGACTGCACCTGTCCAAAAGGGACATTGATGCCACCCATCCAGTTGTCAAGATTGCACATGGATAGGTTCATTGAGGAGCTCTGCTTCACATGGAGTGGGAGCTTATTCCAGAGGTGTGGCAATTTCTGGGAGATATATCTGTCAGTCCAGCATGTTCTGTAAGTGTCACAGGCTAGGTTAAGATCCCTGAGTTATTCTTGTCCCATGTGTTTTGGGGGTGTGCAGCATTTCCATTATGGCAGTGTCTGAGACTGCTCTGTAGGCCAGGCACATATTGCCTCTCAGCAGCCTGTATGATACAGAGAACAATGACAGGGCTTTCAGTCTTTCCATGTCATGTTCTGGAGGCCCTGGATTCTCTTGGTTAGAAACCTCTGTGGTTTTTCGATTTGCTGCAGGTGTCTGGTGAAGTACATGCAGAAGGGAGCATTGCACTCAGTGGTCTAAAAAGGGTTAAGTACAGTGGTGCTACAACCTCCTTACTGTTGTATGCAATGCCCTTATTTATGAGATGTGCAATATAGAATGCTTTTCTTACCACTACGGGCACATGGTGATCAAAGTTTAGATTGATATCAACCTGTGTTCCCAATTCTTGCACCACTGAGTTTGAGCTTAGAGGGGTGCTATCTGTATCATAATTAGAAGGGGCTACTTCTTTGCCAAAGGGGACAATGAGGCATTTTTTGTGTTAAGTTTTAGCCCTTGAATTTGGTACCAGTCCTTTGTCTGTGTCAGCACTTTCTGTGATATGTTAATATCATTGGGGGACTCTATGATTGTGCCCAGTTTACAGTCATCTGCAAACTTGGTAAGCCACAGACCATCTACCTTTGCCTGGACTTCAGATAAATAGATTCCAAACAGTAACTGGCCAAGCACAGATATTTATGGTACCCCCCCCCCGGGTAACTGGTCTACTGGTGGAGGTGGACTCCCCACCTTTGACACTGTGCATTCTATTGGTGAGCCATTTTGCTACCCATCTAGTGATGAATGAGTTAATCCCCAGCTGGGAGAGTTACTCTATGATACCTGAATGAGGGATTGTGTCAACAGCCTTGGCTAAATCAAGATAGGTGGTATGTGCTGTTTTGCCTTCATCAAGGGCTTTGGTGACATTCTCAAAGAAGTCCACCAGGTTTAATCAGCAAGATCTACCCTTGATGAAACCAAACTGGGTCAGGTCAAGGGTTTGAAGGTCACCTATGTCCTTGTTGATAAGGTCCGTGATGATTCTTTCCATGGCCTTGCAGATAAGGCTGGTTAGGCTTATGAGTTGATAGTTCTCAGTGTCAGTTGATAGACCCCGTTTGTGCAAGGGGATTACTGTTGCTGTTCTCCATTCAGCTGGGATAAAGACAGTTCTCAGGCTATGGTTAAAGACGGTACCAATTAATTCTGCTAGGTCTTGTTTTAGATTGTTTAGTAAGCAACCTGAGATGTTATCTGGTCCCAAAGAGTCCATGTTTTTGGCCTTGGAGCGTGCTTGTATGACCTGTTCTTTGGAGATACTTAGTAGAGGATTGGAGTCAGGAATGCTTTGGTGTATGTCTGGTGGGGACAGGAGGACTGAAGTTACTGCCAAATCTGTCAGCTAGCAGATTGGCAATTTCCTCAGGTTCATTGTGAGTGGTACTGTGCAATATAGATTTAGCACACAGCTAGGCATTCCCTTTTAGGTTTTGGGTGTAGCTAAGTATACATGAGGCAATTACTACATTGCCTCAGGATGCCCATGTCAATCAGGTTGGCTGGAGAAATGGTGGGAAACTGTCCCTCCATTATGGCAGGTATATATTGTAGTAACTAGTGGGGATGGGGTAGATGACCAGGGCTTACTTGTAAGACTAACAAAGGCAGCTATTCTGTGGAGGTCTAAGGGTGAAAGATTGCGTCAACATCTCAGAATTCACAACTGAGTTACTTGCTACATAGCAAGGTGCAACTGCATTACGCACAGAGATGCAGTGGAGCTAAGGAGGGTTCTCTAGCAGATATCAAGGGAAAACTGTATTTCTAAGCATTTCTGTCTATACATGGCAGTGCTAAACCCCACAGAGTGGTGTGCAGCAATGCACAAATGCTGGGCTTAAAAACAAGCAACGTTAAACAGTTTTAACACAAATTAACCAATGGGAAAGCCCAAAACTGAGCCTTTCTCCAGCAATCCCCAACTCAGATAGGTTCTGGGCTACACACTTCTGCCACAAGGGTGCAGGAGGTCCTTCTTAATGTAGGATGGCTGGTTTTAGAGCTCAAGTAATACCAAACAGCCTAGATTCAGCAAATCCGAATCTAGCCTATGCTCTGAAATACAAAAGTACTGGAAATTCAAAGCGCAGGAAAAACAGTCACATCAGTAAAAACAGCAAAAATGAAGCAGCAATTAAGTAAAATAAAATTCAAAAAAGTGCAACGCAAACTTAAAATATAGTTATTTTTTGCTGAACACATTGGATGCCTTGGATTTAGTTCAGATTCAGTCCAGATCTCTGGCTAAAATAAAAAGTGAAGCTAAACATGATAATGCTAAACAAATGGACCTGTAGACTGCACACACACTGAGTGGCAGAATATAAGTACTGAGAGTGATGGCAAAACCTCAAATAGCACAATAATCCAACTGCATTATGGTTAAGGGCCATACAAAAAGAAGGTGATGGATGCATTTGGAGATAAAGGAGAAGTAGGATACGGAAGGAAAAACTGGTAGGAAGGTGGGGCATCCTGAGTTTAAGAGACAGGCTGTGGTTTGGATCTTGTCCTTACTAATATGGGAGCATCTTGCACCATTCCTTGCATATCATCATCACTTGTTAGGCCTAGCCCTAAAGCAGTCTCCTTTGAAATAAAACTGAAACCGGAGATCCCTTCTACCCAAGGTACCTTTAGAAATGTTTTAAGTCAACTCCTAAGTGATACACTGGCAAGCTTCAAGTCCCTACAAACCCAGTTAACTCCACTGAGTACACAGAAATGTACAAAACCACTCTATACCATATACAACTGCACAGATGCAGGTGTACCCAGTAGGAACAAGTGAGGGCAAACCCCAGAAACAAACCTACATGGTGGAACCACAATATTAACAAGCTTTGTAATAAAAGGAAAATAATTTTGACCAAAAATAAGAAGGTTAATTCCCAGAATGTTACAACCCTTGTCACTGAAATAAACAAGCAACTCAGGTGCTTAATAAAATTAATCAAAGCCAAGTTTGAGGCTAAAATAGCTACCCAGGTCAAAAAAGATCATAAGGCAGTTTTTAGTTATGTTCTTAATATCAAAAGCACAATGCAGCAATGTGTTGAGCTGATTGCGAACAATGTTTTCTACACTGAGTCTGAAGATATAGCTAACCTACTGGTCAATAAATTTAGCTCTAACTTGACTCCTCTCTCCCTTCTGTGTGTCCCTCAAGCTATAACTGAAACTGGCTTACCTCCAACAAGATCAAGTCCTAAAAGTGCTATCAAAAGCTAAAAATACTGCATTGATGGGTCCTGACAATTTCTCTGGATGCATCTTAAATAGCATGATGCATGATTTAACCACAAAGCTAACAACACTGCTAATTCTCAGCCTCCATACAGGGTTTGCACCAAGTGGACGCAGAACAGCTACTGACATTTCCTAGCATAAGGAAGGATCTTCCACAGTCCCAGGGAATTAAAGACTTATATGTCTGACCAGCCTCATATGTAAAGCTATGAAAAGACTTTTCATGGAATTAATTAATCAAGACATAGGGAACATCCAAACACTGGATCTGTCTCAGTTTGGATTTGTCAAGGGCAAGTCATGTTTACTCAGCCTGCTAGATTTTTTGAAAAGCTCACCAAAGCAATTGATGATGACAAAACAGTACAAACTGCATACCTGAACCTGGCCACAGCTTTTGACATGATTTTCCATGCAGGCATAGTAGAAAAGCTAAATAAATTGGGAATACGCCCCTATGCCACCTGCTGGGTTGCAAACTGGCTCATAGATAGGATGCAGATAATCAGAATAAGGGAAATTACCCCCAGAAAAAGACCAGTCACCAGTGGAGTCCCCCAGGGATCGGTGCTGAGACCTCTCCTGTTTACAAAGTGTGTGGCTGACTAAGTCTTCACATGACTGCAAGCTAGGAGCAGTCACTGAATCCCCAAATGACTTAGCCATCCTGCAAGAAGCTTTGTCTTGAATAAATAACTGGTGTCAAAATCATGGTCTGAAACTAAATGCAAAAAATGCATTAATGTATTCTTTGGGAAGTCATCTACCCCAGGGAAGTATCACATTGACAATATGCCCCAAGAGTTGACCCAGTTGTTCGAGATTTGGGAACTTACATAGAGAGTGACCTAACTTTTCACTATTGTTGTAAAAAAGACCTTCTAAACTGCATAGCTCATAAACAAAGGGATTGTGTGTAGATCTAGGGATGCCATTGCTCCCTTTAATTAGTCCTCATTAGGCCAGTCATTAAATATAATGCCCCCTTTGCCATGCATCTGTCCAGACACATGCAATAACTGGAATGCCCACAGAGATACGTTACTTAATAGGATACACAGCCTAAACAACATGCCCTACTTGGACAGACTCAGAACCCTGTCACTGTACTTGGTATCCTACAGACTGATAACAGCTGACCTGTGTGTGGCATACAAGCCATCCTCCAACCCATTACTGATGGATTTACTGCACATCAGCAAGTCAAATGTCATCATAAATGCTCAGTCTAGAGATCTAAATCTCTTCTGCAATATTATCAGAATGCTTTAAAGGGACAGGTATATTTCAAAGAGGATATAGCTGCTATGGAAGAGACTCCCCATCCACATAAAACAAAGTTAATCAATGTCCATGTTTAACTGCAAATTAGATCTATGGATAGGAAACATAAAATTTACTCCAGAACTGTCCCTGTACTATTAATGGACAGATGCAGCTCCTAAAAGCTTTATCCCATGCATGGGTACCCTCAAACTATCTATGGTATGATCCCAGTTATTCTCATTAGGGATAATATATAATTATCGACCATGTGATGGGTAAGACCAATCTATAACTAAATGGAATAGGTTATTTTGAGCACAAAAAGAGAAATTAACTAGGCTTATAATGGTCCACAAGGGCAGTCAGCCTAGTACTTACCTATGAACCTATTAAGATTGAGAAGATTAGAAAACGATAAGGTCAGCTAGATGGTTTGAGCGACTAATGGTAGAAGGAGAAAAGAACTTTGTGAAATAAAGAAAGCAATACAAGCAAAGATAAGGAAGGTTATGAAAAAGGGGGTGAGAGTCAAAGGATCAAAGGGAGGAGAAACAAGGGTATGGTGAATGAGAAGCAATAGCAAGGATTTAAGAGTGTGTTGAAAGAGTGGGACAAAATAAGGGCTGTGATGAATAGAAAATGCAAGATGGAGGGAATGAGGGCAATGTATGCCCTTGGGACAGGTGAGGAAAAGTTTTGGGATGAAAGTAGGTGATTGATTAGTATAGGGAAGTAATTAGGAGAGCTAATATGGATAGGAAAGAAGAATGCCAGAGAGGGGCACGAGGGGATATTAGAGGAAAGAGAAGGGACAAGATGATTATAGAAAATAGGAAAGATAGGCATATGTGGGAGAAAGAAAACAACAATAGGTTCTAGTAAGTTAGGGAGATGTGAACGCAGGAAAGTAGCATGTCAGAAAATAATGAGTGGGCAAAGCATGGGCAATGAACTATTTAAAGACAGTGAGGCCAGTGAAAGATCAACATATCAGGTTGTTTAAGTAGATATTTCAGGACACAAATGGTACTAAGTGAGGAGAACAAGTTTGAAAACACAGAGTGCTGGAGATACAGAGAAAAAATCAGGTAATATACATATTTGGTAGGAATGTAAAGTTTTGCAGAAAGAAATACAATCAATGAAAGCAATATGGAGCAAAATGTGCCAAAGAAAAGTAGAAAAGAGGTGAATGCTGTGTTTATTTGGAGTGAAAAGTTGCAGGCTTGAGAGACAGAAGACATAAAGGAGTTGCTATTTATGTTAGGGCTATAAAGAAAAGTAAATTGCAAAAGGAGAGAAGGTGGGTGTGGGTGAAATCAGCAATGTTACAGAAGAACAAAAAGTTGGACAATTAGAGGCAGATAGTAGTATGTACAAAATGTGGCTAAGGAGGTAAATCAAAGGAAAAGATCAGAAAATGAAGAGGTGGGAGCTAAGGAGTAGAGTGGAATCAAGACTGCATGGAGGGGAGTAATGCTTCACATTAGGTGTCAAACCACATGATGTTACGATCAGATAGGGGAGTTTAAGACAGATAAGATAGGACCATGTAGATAAGACTGAAGGGGAGGAAAGGGACAAACAGGGGTAGAGATTTACAAATAGAGACAGGTGGAATGAAGTTTAAAGAATGGAAAGGACTAAAACTTGAGTGGAAGATAGGGAAGTGATGCACAGAAAAGGGGACATGGAACAGAAGACAACACAACTTATATATAAAGTCAAAGTAAACTTTATTGTCAATCTGATATATACACAGCTGTGCAAGCTGAGCAAAATTGTGTTGCCTTGGTCCCGGTGCAAGACATAACAATGAACACATAGTCTGGAAGATAGTAAGACTAAGGCACATACAGTGATAATTAATACTAACAACACAATAAACTACCACAATTGGACAGGAAAACATTAGGCAATATTATACCAGTAGGTACTGCAAGACTATGACTTCACATCGTGGTTGCTTAGAATATTGCACTTCATCAGTTGTAGTATGATATATTCTGATGTTCATATTCCACATGTATGGTGTGGTGACTCACTCCTGATTATTGCACATTTAGGAAGTAATAACATAAGAAATCAGGTTAAATATGTTACTTGCCCGAGTGATTGCTGTAGATGATACTTCATGGCAAGTGACATATTTATCTAATTATTCACTGTCGTGCCTGGCATTCAAGTTCAGCAGCCTCCTTATAGACAGAGGACAGAGGGAAGAAGCTCTGTTTATATATATATATATATATATATATATATATATGTAGAGGTCTACTTCACTTCACCGACATGCCACAAAGCCAACACCCAAAACACCGAGACCAAAAGACCAACGACGCAGATGATCGACAAGGTGAAATCCCGACAGCCGAAACACCGACATGGGAACATGTGAGTGTGACTCGGTAAGTGTGCGATAGTGAGGGATTTAGGGTTAGGGAGCGGACAGGTAAGTGTGCGATAGTGAGGGATTTAGGGTTAGGGTGCAGGAAAGGTGAGTGTGTGGTAGTGTCGGACTTAGGGTTAGGCTGTGGATAAGGTAAGTATGTGATAGTGACGGACGGTAGTTTTAGGGGCGAGTTAAGTGAGTTAGGGTTAGGGTGCGGGTAGGGTGAGTGTGCGATAGTGGTGGACTTTATGTTTAAGGTTGGGTTAAGTGAGTTAGGGTTAGGGTGCAGGTAGGGTAAGTGTGCGATAGTGACGGACTTTAGGTTTAGGGGTGGGTTAAGTGAGTTAGGGTTAGGGTGCGGGTAGGGTAAGTGTGCGGTAGTGTCGGACCTTAGGGTTAGGGTTTGGGTTAAGGTTAGTGCATATATAGTTGTGTGTAATGTGTAGTTTACGTTTTGTGTGTCTGTGTTTTGGGTGTCGGAGTTATGGTGTTCGGTTTTGTGAGTTGTCGGTATTCTTTTGGTCTCTGTGTTTTGGGTGTCGGCTTTGTGGCGTGTCGGTGTAGTGAAGTAGATCCATATGTAGATATATATGGGTCTCCTTCTGTTTGTCGAAAACACACTTTCTTGACAAACAGTAGGTCAAACCCACTTAAGCCAAAGTGCACTACATTGAAAGTATACTTTCATGAAAGCTGATTCGTCGAAGCATGTTACAGTGGGGATAAGGAAATATATCCTTTTCCTCACTGTAGTGCGATCTCTGAGTTAATATATTTAAGTAGGGGAGGTATGGGGGATGGGATGGTGCAGGGGCTTCCCCTGCAAAATAGTGTTTATAGTAGTTTTTCATTTTTTCCTTCTAATTTGGTGAATTGGCTTTCTCAAAAGTGCACTTTCAATGTAGTGCACTTTCACGTAAGTGGGGTTTTACTTTTCTTTTTCGAGACTGTATATATATATATATATATATATATATATATATATATATATATATATATATATGTGTATATATATATGTATATATTTATATATATATATAAAATAGTAAAGGATGCTTAAATATTTTTCAATTTATTATTAAAAATTAGCTGGAATGCAGGTAGGGGAGCATATGATAAATTTGTCCAAAATCTGGGGGAAATGAAGAAATACTGTAATGAATGTGGTAAGCAGAAATGGTGAAATTATATAATGGCAAGGAGGGGCGGATGACCCATCAAATCACAGATCAATATTTTATGCAACAACAATGGAACATTTATGGCTAAACATATCTAGGCTAGTTGCACTACTACCAGAGTTGGTGGGGGGAGTCAGAAGGGGTTTTGTGAGTGACAGCTCATATGGAAATCACTGGAGACACTTTGTAAATGTTATGACTTGGTGAGAGGAAAAAAAGATAAAAGGAGTAGAGGAGGTACTCAAATATTCAGGCTTCACATGACTCAGTAATTTGGGAATTTATGATACAAAAGACGCTGGGAAAATGAAAGAGTATTATAGCACTAATTGCTGAATATTCAAGTGGGGTAAACAAGTGTTTGTCAGATAAGATCATGTTAGGCAGAGGAAGAAGGCAGGGATGTTGATGGGGATCTTTGGGATCTTTACTTTGGCACAGAGAATAAATTGTCTGATAGAAAGCTGGTAACAAGAGACAAGAAGATTAATAATCAATGAATATGTTTATACATTGTACAACACACAAGAGATGCCACCCCGGGTGCTGAAGATTTTTGAGGAGCTG
This sequence comes from Protopterus annectens, assembly GCF_019279795.1. Lineage (NCBI taxonomy): Eukaryota > Metazoa > Chordata > Ceratodontiformes > Protopteridae > Protopterus > Protopterus annectens. The sequence continues at coordinate 1,283,296,421 of NC_056743.1, forward strand.
AAAAGATTCAGGCTTAGTATGTCATCTTATGACACTTAGCAGTAGGGGTAGGAGGTAGAGTACAAAACGCGATAAAGGTTGGCAAAAGGGGGGATACTTAGGAGTAAAACTATACGGAACAGTAGGACAGATCAGAAGGAAAACAAGGAGGAAAGAATTTACCATGTTGTTTTGTGACTGCATTGGTTGTATCAATTGGTTTTATTGTGAACATTTAACTTCTTGTTGCAGCTATGTCTGCAGAATGCCTACAAAATCACAATCATAGTTTTGTTATTATAATGTTGCATTATCAATCATTTATTTTCTTCTTTTTTGACTTTCTGTACCTATTGGCTTAGGTCATAGTTGATGCAGGTCCTTGGAACAGTCTACCCCCTTAGTTGACACTTAATTGACTTAATTGATATATATATATATATATATATATATATATATATATATATATATATGTGTGTGTGTGTGTGTGTGTGTGTGTGTGTGTGTGTGTGTGTGTGTGTGTGTGCAAAATAAATGACTGGGGCAGTTTTTTTGTTTACATGCCCCCACATTCTTTTTTTAAGAGTAAACTTCATTGACCTTAATTAAAAACATCTGATGCCACCCTCTGCCACTGTGTCAACTGTGCCATGAGGATGCAGCCATTTCTGCAGGTACATTATAATGCATGCAGCGCAAGTAATTGGCTGGGGCTGGTAAGTGACTGGCTGGGGCTGGGGCTGGTAGAGATGTGGGGAAAAGCAAGGCATATGAGTTACTGAGTCTGGATCCTCTGCTCACAGGAGCAACCCCGACATGTGTCATGTCTAGTGCACATAACATAGCAGAAGGACAAGCAAACAGATGATTTTTAAAATAAATGTGTGATATTTTAGTAGGTGCATTGCCACATCTTTCTGTATATTTAAGTGATGCTAGCCTTGGGCGCATACAACCTGAAACCTATGGAAATATTCTCTTTGTGCCTAGATCCACTTAACAAAGAACATGTAGACGTGCAGCATGATATAAATCATATGTAAGACTGTTGTACAATTATTTTGCATTTATCAAAGACAGTTCACAGTAGGCAAACTTTATGCATCGTGCATGACATGATGATAGATGAAGAGAGCCAATGAATTTAAGTTGCATTTACCTTTAGTAATTATGTTGTATCAGTGTATAAAGAGTGAGATGCTGTCAATAAATGTCATTATTTTGAACAGTCTAGAAATCTTAGGGTAAAGTACATTCATTATAAAACAGACACCTTATGTACTTCTCTTTAAAGCAGAATTTAACTTTTCCCCCAGGTTTCACTGTATGTGAACCCTGTGCACCATGGATCATGCCTTTGAATCTCACCTTTAGTGATTAGGGCTACCTATGGCAAGTCTACATGTGAAATAATAGTTATCATCATTAAACAGAAATAATGGTAAGAAAAATATTTAATTTTTAAATGTAGTTCTTTACTGAACCATCAATTTAAAATGGATCATTCATTGTCCAAACAAAAGAAATATGATGTGCATGCAATTATAAGATGAATTGTTTTTTGTCCCGAGATCACATTGATTAATTACCCTAATATTAACTGCCTCTGCGTACCTTAGGTAGCCATGTAGTATATAGAAAGTGTACACCTTTCAAATGAGCACAGATATTAATGTTCAGTGATATATGGGGAAGTATGTAACACAACTTTGTAGCTCATCTTTAAGTTTATTAATGTGTTTGTTTAGAACTAAACAAAATAAAAATACACAAGAAAAACAAAGAAATTAGAAAATGCAACAAAAATAGTAACATGAACAAATAAATACACAGCTTTCCCATGAACAAGAGCAAAACAAAATAGTGAAGTCCAGTAATAAAACGTTTACAAGAACTGAACACATTATCAATGGAGTGTTCCAAAAAACATCAGAAGACTGCTCTTGACCCCATGGTGTAGAGAGATAAATCCATGACTATGACTGAGATGACCAAGGCTTGACTAATAAGAAGGATGTTGGAAGACCAGGCAGGAAGGATGGGAGCAGGAGGCTGATGCCATCTCACCCATCCTAGGGAGGGTGGGTGATTCATCTCCTTGAACTGATGACACTTACTGGCAGGTGGGTGGGTGACTGCCCACAGACACAGATTAGTAAACCCATGCTGCATTGGTGGACTGCCTCTTCTCCACAGAAGGCATGTTTGGTAGTACATCATGCCTTCCTGGAATAGTAGCAATCATGAACCATGAAAGCCACGTATGGAGATGGGGTTAGAGAAATCCTTGGGATCAGCCGAATGGCCCACTTCCTATTACTGGACATCAGCTTCCTAGCAGAAACAAATGGGCTGATAAGGCTCCCCAGATGGAGGAATGCATGCTTGTTGTCCTACAAGAGGAACAAGTGAGGGGATGGGGTTGGAGTATGAGAGCCATTAGGGTAATCCTGTAGAACATCACAAAATAAATAAATAAAGTGAAGACATTTCTGACAAAAATAATGTATCTTTGTGTTCTGCTGGCATGTTGCTCAACTGTCAAAATAAACTCAGACTCATGGCCTTGACTGTGGAAAACACTGAAATAAAACAGGTTAATTCCCTGGATGTAATACAATAAAAAAGTAAATTGACAGGGCAATGAAACAATGGCTCTCAAAGCAAGTTCAAGTAAGTTCCATTAAGATGGGACCTCACTATAAAGCATAAGCTATTTTGTTGTGTTCTATTCTAATTTATACTGTTTTTGGTGTTATTTGCTTTTTAAGTTTACATATTGTAATATTTTTCTTGTTATGGATTTTTTACATGAAAATATCATTTTATTTTCTACTGCACCTCATTATTTTGTATGTTTGTCTTTGCTATGGTGGCCTGGGTCAAAGCTGAAAAGGGTCCTGTACCAGGTCACATGCCCAGTTTACAAAGAATTAATAAAATAAGCAGGCCCTAGAGAAAAGTCAGCTGACAGTTTTTAAAAGTGGCTGCTATATGTCAAAGAACTGGAACTTAGTAAAGGACAGTAACACTGATATATACCGACTATACATTTTGTAGTAAAAGCGAGAAAAATCAAAGTCAGGTAATGGAATCCAAAGATAAAAAGAGAAGTCTAGTTGGGAATAAACAGTTCTGCTAATTATTAGATATGGATCTGTGAAGATAGTGGGA
>NC_056743.1:1283304573-1283319573 GCF_019279795.1 Protopterus annectens
TATTCTTCTTCCTGTCTTCCAGTAGGGAATTTGACTGTCTTACCATACATTTTGTCAAGAAGTAGGTCCTCATGCTTGTCCATAACTAAATCCTTTTAATCTGACAGTTATGACCTGTACATACCTCTCAACTTCTTAGAGCAAGAAATCTGTACAAAGCCATAAATAATGAGGGGACAAAGGCCTAAAAATAGGGACAATTTTTATATATTGGTCATACAAAGTTAGAAAGTAGATAGAACAACAGGTTTTGCATTTTCTGAAGGGTATGAAGACTGAAACTCAAGTCTCTGTCATTATTTCCTGGCTTAAATCTTCAATGATTTGCCACTAATTTGCTAGAAAACCACAATTTCATGAAAAATGGACCAAAAATATGTGGCAAAAATCTGGACATTCTGTGAAAATCTGTACAGTTGAGAGGTATGCTTGTATTTTTTCCATCCAGCCCCTGAAGTTCTTCCCCGTCCCATTCCTATTATTCTGTCCTGCAGCCAAATCAGATCATCTCTGTTGCTTTTATTCTCTATCAAATATACCCCATCTTTCTTAGCCTCCTATTATTCAGTCCTGCCCTTAAAGTCTTCTCACCGTATCTTTTTCCTTCCTTTGCCCTATTTCCATGACACTAATCTCTTTTTCCTTATACACTCTCCAACATTTTCTATTGAACTCCAAGTAAGGCTTAACCAGTCCTCTGTAAAGTGATTGAATAACCTCTGCCTCCCTTCCATTCTCTAGTATTGTATTACACCACATGACTGCTGCTTCATTGGGATCTACATAGATCCTTTTTGTATGATAGTGATCTCTAGCTATCCATCCTCCTCCTCCTCCTCCTCCCCAAGGCTTTCAAAACGCACGCCTCCATTTTATTTTTCCTTCCCTGGATCTTTACCCACGTGTATCATCCACCCAATTTTGTTAGTGAGTTTAAGTTGTCAACTTTCTGTCTATTCTAATCTCTACTTCATGAAGTCCTTCTTCAAATTTTTCTTTTGTCCACATCTAACACAGTTAACTGATGTCATTTCTTCTGCATTTCATCATTTCATTTGCAAGTCATATGCATATACGTTAAACAAAACCAGTTGTAAGACTGAATCCTGGATCTCCCCACTACTCACTACCTGCTCATTTTGTAAAACTCCCTTCGTGATAACCTTTGGTTTCTTATCTGTTATGTACCTTTTCAAGCACATCATCATTCTGAGTCCCACATTTTTTTCTCCTTAACTTCTGCATCAACCACCTATGTGGGACATTCTCAGAAGCCTTTGTCTGTGTCTAAATAAGTCATATCCATAGGATTTCCTCTTACTTGTCAGGCCTTGAATCAATCTTGTAACATATGTGGACCTGACTGACTTTAACTCATTTGGGTGACTCCCAGACAAAGCTCTGACAAGGGCGAAAGTGCTCATCTGTTGTTTTTACTTAATAGACCATGGTTTAAACAAGCAATACCATTTTGAATCCTATTTTTACTAGGAATACAAAGTGATCTTTGACACGATCTTGCATTAGAAGTTATGACAACAGTCTATTTGAGTAATTTATATGACAATATTGTTCCTGTACAATTCTTTGTTTTATTCACTCCTTGTTATTCAGTCCTTGCAATAAGTGGTGGACATAGGGCTCTGAGCTGTTTTTAATCATTGGATACCCCCAGCTTGTTATTTAGGATCAAAACTTGTTCTTCTAGATCCACTATCCTGATTGTTTTAAATTATATTTACTTCTTGATTGATCATAAGTTGGTCAAGTATATTTGCTTTAAATCTGACTTAGCAAATCTTTCATTCAACTTGTATCTTTTCCCCTGACCTCAAATCTATATGCATTAACAGTATAGTTGTGGAAGTAGCAATTGGTACACTACAAGCGACGGGGTACTGAGTCGCTGCAACATTTATCCATTTTAATATAAGTAATCCTAAGGGCAAAGTATAACTACACACCCTAAAATAACTTCTGCAACTCTGACCCACTGAAAATTAAGTTCCTCAGGACTCTGCCCTTCCTTCCTATTAAGCCACTTGGTCATTTAAGGTGATATAAGAACATTCTCACCAAACCAAATGTTGCGTTCTATCAGTAATCTATAACAAAAGGCAGAGAACTGCAAGAAGCAGATTAAAAAGGATGCAAGTAGAAGCACCTTATTTAGTAGTTTGTAAAGGCTAAAGCTAAACCATGTCAACCGTAGATTCATATAACAAACTGCTACTATGCAGACCAGAACAGTGAGCATATAACTCACCATTCATTAGGCACAGGAAACTCCAGTGTTCTGCTGTCATTTCACATAAAAGGGATATGAAGTCATTGAAAATATGAAGGATAGAAAAAGGACAGCTGTAAATCTGCCCCATCACTGCCCAAGAATACATCTCAGTCTCATCTTTCCAGCCATAGAACTGTAAACTCAACACATTGCTTTAAGCTCAGAATATCACAGAACACTGTACACTCATTAGGCTAAAGCTCAATGACTAAAGATCAATAAAGCATAAACTATGAGGCATTAACAACATATATCAAAACTGATCTAGACTATACATTCGTAGCTCTTAACTTGCTTGCTCAAAAATCAAGGACAAAGCCAAAATAGTGGAGGGTCAAATGCCAAAAATCAAGGACAATTTTTAAATATACTAATTCACTTAACTCATTAACACCTCTGAACCGTGAAATGTCATATCTGTATCAGTCTACATGCATACTTAATTGTAGAGTATTGTCCAAAAAAAAATAAAAAGTGTAAATCAAACAATTGGAATTTATCTTGTGAACAGTAAATGCCTTTAAAAAGGTACAAACAGTAATGTATTGGTAAAAATTTCTTTGCAGTGATAAATTGTGTATTTGCAGGCTTTAAATCAATTCTGCAATATATTATAACTCACAGAAACTCAGAATTACATTCTTTAATATTTCAGAACTTTTCATATCTTGGAAAATGTACAACTTAGACATGTAGTGTCAGAGTAGCTTGTTCACTCAGACTTAAGTTTTTATATAACATCGAAGAAATAATTTCTGAGTTCTTGTTCAAAGAGATATTTACAGAAATATGAACATTATTCTTAAGTAAGTAATAGTATAAATAACCCAGAATATCTCTTAAGGTGTGCAACTTCCAATGCAAATATAAATTACAATTTCCAGCAATATCATCTAAGGTTTCACAGGATGCTAATCAATAGTTTGTAGGTCACTTTGTATTGGAGACCTGGATAATTGCTTGCAAACAACTAGCAATATTTCCAATTGCCATAATCATTAAGGGTTTTGCCACCCATGCATAAAGTACAAGATTTGATTCTGACCTCTGGCCAATGCCTGTATTGAGTTTGCATAGGTTTATAGAAGGTTACTAGGCTAATGGCCCTAGAGCCCTTACAAGCCCAACCATGTTTATCCCGAGTTGCCCCAACTGTCAGAGAATAGGTGAGTAATGTTTGCAGAGGTAAGGGTCTATGGTAGTTAATACTGACTTCCTCTGCCCAGGATGGACATGGGTGCTACCCCAGTAGTGAATTTGCGGTCACCCATCCATTGATCTAGGTTGCATTTCAAGAGGGTCAGAGAGGGGCTCTGTTTCACGTGAACTGAAAGCTTGTTCCAGAGAAGTGTCAATCTCTGGGAGCTGCATCTATCTCTCCAGCATGACCTGTTCATGTTAGAGGCTAGGTTAAGATCCCTGGAGTGAGTGACTCTCATGCAATTTGATTTATGAATGTGTGCATTTCCATCAGGGCCGGGTCAGAGGCTGCCCTGTAAGCCAGGTAAAGGTCACCCCTTAGCAACCTGTAGGAGGCAGAATATAATGACAGGCTTTCAGGCTTTCTCTCTGCATCTCTGTGTGGTTCCTCCCACTTCCCAAAAACATGCTGAGTGTTTCCACCTAAACTCATCTATGAATGGAGTAGTGCAAATCAGCACAGACTCTAGATGGTGCCTACAGGAGAAATAATTAGATAGAACAACCATTTTGGACATCAACTGTGGTGTGCAATTTCCTCAAGATAGAAGAACACAGATCACAGACTGCGTGCTGTGTCCAGGATAGCCACCCAACAGTGTAAAATCAGCTCTAGGTGATTTGGTTGTGTTGACTAATGTCACTAAATGGGCATGGATATTTGCTGGTGATAAGGGGACTGAGGACTTGGCCTACACTGGCTTACTCCAACCTACACCATGGACCCATGCTAATGGTGTCAGGGGTAAATGTGCCCCTACTGGCCTGCATGTGCCCTCCATAAAGTCAAGCAGTCCTGTGTCAATAAGCAACTGGCCTGCCAGTGTCTAGTTTCCCAGCCTGAAATACCTGGGGTAGCTCTGCTGAGTGAAAGCTGGTTGCAGATCAAATCAACCTATCAAACATGATCCTAGAATTGTTGAAGTCAATGTATGTTCTCTGACAGGGCACAACTTGGAAGTGGATGACATGGTGGTAAAGAGGAGGCTGGACATCCTATGTATCGAGCAGTCAGGATGGAAGGGCAATGCAGCTCTGGATCCACATGTTTGGAACAACAGGAATAAAGGAGGAGAGGCCATTCTAGACCTCTCTCTGGCAGATGGCTGATGATGGTTAACACATGGTTCAGTAAGTGAGTCAGTCACAAGATCACATACAATAGCGGCCAAAAAGCATCTACATCAGACTTCCTCATAGTAAGGAAAGGGCACTGGGGTAGAATCGGTGATTGCAAAGGTAACCCCATTGAAACAGTTAGCCCACAGCATAATCCACTGGTTGCCACACTCAGCTGCAAGTAGTGGTCAGAGAAGGCTCTAAGATCAACAGAGACTAGACTGAAGACCTGGAAGTTGACTGGAGAGAAAGCACAAGAGTTCAATGAATAAGGGCTTTATCACCTCAGAAAGAACTGGAAATAGGTGGAGTTGAAGAAGAATGGAGTGCCTCAAAATAGTATATGTGAAGACTACAGAACAGTTATGTGGCTGAGCCAGGTATGGAAATAAGGTACATAAGGAAAGCTGGTGGTGGAATGCAGAAGTCCATGAAGTCATCAAAAGAAAGGAATGCAGGGAAAAGTGGGAGATAGAAAAGATGGAACAGGCTAAGAAGAAATGCTGGTTGGCTAACAAAGAGGCTAAGAGAGGAGTTGCAATAGCAAAGAACAAGGCATCAGAGGTACACTACCAACTTCTGGGAAGTGACTCAGTAGATGACACAAAGAAACTCTATCAGGTTGCAAGACAAACACAGAAAAATAAAGATAGTCTGACACCCTTCATAATGGATGTCAGAAATAACCTGCTCACAAATCACCATGAAATCAAAGGCAGATGGAAGGAGTACTTTCAGCTGCTCCTCAATCAAGAAACTTAACGGAAGTTGTACTGTCCCGGACACAACCAATGTTGAAAGAAGAGGAAGAGCCCATCTTAGAAGATGTCAGAACAGCACTAAGGAAAATGAAGTCAGGGAAAGAAGCAGGCTCAGATAAGATCACAGAAGATATGATCAAGATGTTGGATGAGATGGGGAGGAATGGCTCCTGAGGGTACTCATAGCAGCATGGAGATAAAGCTGTATCCCAGATGACTGGAGAATAAGCATACTAATGCCAGTGTGTAAAAACAAAACGGACAGTCACAATTCTGGGTGTGCATCGGGCGTAAGCTCTGAGCCCACTGCTGTTCATACTGGTGATGGACTACAGTAGCAAACAGGTCAGAGGGGACAAATCAATAAAGTTACTGTATACAGATGATGTGGCATTACAGACAGACTCTGACCAAGAACTTCAGCAAAGGATAGGGAAATTAAGTGCAAAACTGAAGGCACACGGGGTGAAACTGAGTACAGATAAGACAGTTATGATGGCAAATGGGGAAATCAGAAGAAGCTGGGAATTGAGCAAGAAGGGAAATAGTGAAACAGGTTAACAGCTTCAAGTATCTGGGAGGGGCGGCTGAAGAGAAGGGAAGTAGGAATGAGGAGGTCAAAGCTAGAACCAGAGGAGCTGCAGCCAGCTGCCACAGAGTGTCAGGGGTAGTGTGTGACAGAAGAATGCCTAAGAAGCTGAAAAGTAAGGTGTACAAAATGGTGGTGTGACCAGTACTACTGTATGGTATACAGACCTGGGCAGTAAAGGCAGAGCAGTTGAGGAAGCTAGAGGTGATTGAGATGAAGTGCCTGAAATGGGTGGTAGCATGCACACTGTGGGACAGATGAAGAAATTAGGACATGAGCCGAAACAAAGTAGCTCCAATTGTAGAGAGGTCAAAGAGAACAGATTACTGTGATATGGGCACATGTGCAGAAAAGCAGAAGACAATCTGGTGAAGAAGATTTGGGGCAGGCAGTAAGAAGGCAAGAGAAAATGGCGGTGCCTAGGAAGAGGTGGATGGATTGTATTAGAGAAGACCTGTGACAGTCAGGCATGACTGTCAAAGAAGTTTGGAGAGTGGCATTGAATTGAAAGAGATGGCAACAGTTAAGATGACGTATCAACCCCATCCAAAAAAAGGGAAAAATAGAGTTGATGGTGATGAACTAGCAATATTTCTAGTATTAGTATATTATAAATGGACAGTGGCAATATACTTTCTGTCTCCCGACATCATGTTTCAGACCATGTCCCTGAAAATAAGAATGTAAATATGAAATATGATTAACAAGAAAAAATAGTTAGTTCCCAGTGCAGGGCACCCTATTTTAACAATCTTAGAGTTGTTTTGTTACCTACACATTGCCCTTTCTTATGCTACCTAACATTAATTTATAAAATACTTAAGGAACCTAGTCCCCCAACAAAGGAGCTATGAGTGTTAAATGGAAACATATAAACAGGGCATATATTCTGGAGTCAGGTAAAAGTTAGTAGAACAGGTTTTCCATCAACATGCAATTTCTGAACAATAAGTACGAAATACTAGTGTCCTGTATTGCTGAATGACTGTAATCCTGAGTGATTTACCAGAAAAGTAAAAAAAATGTAGAAGAGGCAGGGCAAAAGTATAAGGCAATTTCAGGGGCATTCTGCAAAATCTGAAACATTTGAGTGGTATGTAATACATGCTTTTGACTTATTTCCCTGCACCGATTCCTTTTTAGCTGGAGATCAGTCACTAGACTGGTTAGCAGAGTTTTTAGAATTGGCAATACTCAAGGAGTCATGGACTCAGTTTGCATCTGCCAACTGTTCTTCCAGTTTTGACCATGGAGGTGACCTATGACCTGTCTCCTCTGTGTTTTCTATGCATGTTACATTTACAGCCAGTGTATAGCAGCACAACTGAGCTTTAAGTAAATAGACATTGACAGACAAAACTTTCAGGGAAGCAGCATGTAGCAGAAGAATGAATAATTGCCACTGTGCTACTCACCAAACATATTTATGTTCACAAAAGGAAAAAGTTAACACAATGCACTGGTGCAACTTGGATAGTTTTGCAGTGTCCATCCAGACTCACCAAACCACATGTGACTACTACAGTGAGTGAATACTAAGATTTTTTTTTTTGTTGCAGTACTCATTACATTATTTTGTGTACTTGCTAGAGCAGCTGCACGCTGCAGGAAATTTTTGTAGGATATGTAATAACAGGGAAGGGGCATATATGAGCTCAGGATAAGGTTGCAACACATTTTTTTTCTGATGCTACCAGGGGAAACTACTGGGAGTGAGTCAGGCATCTGCTTAATGTGTGCTTAATCCTTTGCTACCTCAGCCTGTTAATACACAATTAGATCTACAATAGTCAATAATTGTGTACAAGTGTCTTTTAATGTTGTTGTTGAGTCAGCAAACACTTTAAATGAACACAGAAATTACAGTCCATCGAATCAAAGAAAGAATAAACAAGCAATAAGAATTGTTGAAGCACAGTAGCCTACATTTTGCACGTTTTTAAACTATTGTCAATGAGCCCCAGGCAGCTGCCTAAAAAGTCCCTATTATAATCCATTATGTTTGCAATGTACCTATTAGCTTCCACTTTACCCATCCTAATTGTTGTTGCCACGTACCCCCTTCCCACTTTTCCTACAATCTCTTTTCTCTTACTTTTGTCACATCATCCTTCATACAGGTTAATACCCCCCCCACACCACTTTTTTTCTGCCACCTTCTCCCACTCGTCTCTTTATACTTGTTGACATATTCCCAAACTTCCTTCATGCCTTATGTTAGTTTCAGACCCTTTTGCATCATTCTCAGCACCATCCTCAATCTTTTTCTAAAACTTTATGTTCGTGTATAGCACAAGCTGCCATATTTTATCTGGTTGTAAAGTACAACAGACAAGCACATTATCACTTGCTGTCTAAACTCTCTAAACAATAACAGTTTCTCCGTTCTCCTCTTAGCATATTTCATTTGAAAGTACCCAGTGTACTACAAGCTATTTACAGATGTACCAGATAATACTAAGATGAGGACTCAAATCCTGTTTGATATCCTCTATGATAAGATATGAGTGATGAAAAATAAATAACACTTAACTGATATTATCTGATTGACTGACAAACAAACCTAAACTAGCATTTTCCCCTTATCTCAAAATCAGATTTCATGACTTAACCAATGATAGTTCTAAACTAGGTGCAGTTCTGCTTTGGAAGAGCTGGGAAATTACTGCACAATACATACTACTGCACAATACATATAGTTATCAGACAGACAAAAGTACACAAACTGCTTACACATGTTTCGTGCACAATACTGTATGAGGGCTGAACAGCATAGATGATAACTAACATGGGACGTACTCAGCAGTATAACATGGAATGAGCAAGTCAGTATTAAAAGTAAAGCTAGAGCAATTTACTAACAAGGCATATCGTGCATCACAGTTGTTATGGGGTACTGAATAACAATGCAGTTACAGAGGTTATTTATTTATTTATTTATTTATTCCAGTTTGATTACTGGGGAAGTCCACTGGGTCAACATGGCCCATTTTCAGTGGAGGCCCGGGGAGAAAAGCTCTGAAAATGCATAAAAAATATTACATACAGGATTTTAACACAATCAGGAATATAGAAAGCATTAAACAGTTTGCAGAAATATGATTTCAAGGAATACAGGACAGTATGAGAGTACAATTCATACTGAAATTGAATAAAATTTTGTTTTTTTTTTTGCATTAAGTTAAGGTTATTACATTTGCATAGTATAGCAGTATTTCTTAGAGATTCCTAAAAGATAGTTATGGTTGAAGGAAGGAGAAATAGTGGTAGCGCTTTGAGTGAAAGTATTAGAGACAGAAATTAGTGTTCAATATTTACAATATTTACATGTTTTGTTGAGCAGGTATAGTTATGGGAGTAGAAGGATTGTGTAGTATTTACAAGTTTTGTTGAGAAAATACAGCTGTAGGAGTAGAAGGATTAGGTAGTATTTACCATTTTTGGTGAACAAATCTAGCTATAGGAGTAGAAGTAGTAGAAGTAGTTATGTAAATTGATAAAGCTGCAGGAGATTGCAGGAGCGATAGATATAGTTGTAGGAATATGTCTATAGGAGGAAGATAGGGTAAATGTATCAGAATGAAGAGACTCTTACACTAGAAGTGGTCCCAGATTAAATAGGAAGAAGGCAGGGGCATTTCCATTTAGTAGACAGGTGTTTGAAAAGTAGGGGCTTGAAATTTTCAGTGTTTGGGGTGGTTCTTAGTGTGGAAGGGAGTGTGTTCCATTTGTTGCCAAGGGCATAGGAGAGGAGCAGCTGGCCGGCAGGATGTTTAGGTTTGTTGGGAATATAAGGTGGAAGGATATTAGTTAGAGCGGGGCATTTAGTAGGATGAAATATGAGTGAGTGTGCTATGGAGAGTTGTAGGTAATCTAAGTGATTTGGTAGTTCTAGCCAGTTAAGGGATTGTACGGGGAGGCAGTGATGAGTGGAGTTTTTGGCTTTGGAGGCAAATTTAGCGATTTAATTGTAGCAGCTTTCTAGTTTAGAGGTGGTAGAGGAAGACAGGTTGGTTAGGAGAGGTGCACCATATAGTAAGTAAGGAAGGAAGGAAGGAGAAAAGTAGAGGCCAGAGTGTGCCTTGTTGTGTTAGAGAGAAAGTGGTTGTTACTATACAACATACCTAGCTTTTGTTGGGTTTTGTTTATGTTTTGTTGTACATGTATATCGAACTTTAGTTGTTCATCAACAATTATGCTGAGAAGTTTAGCGGAATGGACGACTTCTATAGGTGTGTTTGTTTGGCTGAGGATTTTGAAGTCACTTTTGTTGAAGGAGTAGTTCTTACAGGGTGAGAATAGAAGAATTTTGGATTTGCTAGCATTAAGAGAGATGTGGTTTTGGTGCATCCAGTTTTCGGTTTTGGAGAAGGCAGTTTGCATTTTAGACAGCAGTTCAGGGAGATTTGAGGCAGAGTAGATTAGGGTAGAGTCATCTGCATATTGAATGATTTTAGTGTCGGGAATAGCAGTGTGGAAGTTGTTGATGAAGATGTTAAATAGCATAGGACTGAGGATGGATCCCTGTGGGACACCAGTGGGGGTGGGTAAGAAGGAAGAGATGATGTTTTTCCATTTGACAGCCTGAGATCTTTCTGATAGGTAGCTGGAGAACAAGGAAAGAGTTTTTGGTGAGATGTGAAGGTTTGAGAGATGGTAAAGAAGATGGTTGTGAGAGATAGTGTCAAAAGCCTTGGACAGAGCGAGTTGAACAGTAGATACTAGCTGTCCTGAGTCTCTGGCTTTATTAACAGTATCTAAGAAAGAGATTAGGGCTGTGTTGGTGCTGTGGCCAGGGTGGAAGCCATGCTAGGTGGGTGTGAGGAGGTTATTTTGGGTGAGGAATGGCATACGTTGGAGGTGGATGCACTTTTCAAGGATTTTAGAGATAGAAGAGAGTAAGGCAATAGGGCGGAAGTTTGTGATGCAAGTATTTTTTCCTCCCTTGTGGAGAGGGAGGTTGAAGGCTGAGCACCAGAGTTTGGGGGCATAGGATTCTTTTATTGATCTGTTTATAATGATACTGATTGGGAGAGCGATCCCATCTGCGGCAAGATTTAGATAGGATGAGGGGATGTTGTCAGGTGCATTAGAGCATGGTTTGAGTTTGGATAGGAGTTTTGTTTTATGAGAGTTGTAGAGACAGGTTTGAGCTCAAATAGAGGAGGATGGTTGTTTGGTGGGATTGGCTGGGGAGGGTGAGGACTGGCTGGGTTATTGTTAGGAAAGGATTTAGTGAGGGCAGAAATGGTTTCGATGAAGAAAGAATTAAATTCAGAGCCTAGTTCAGTCAGTTTTGCTAGGGTTTGGGCAGGGATTAGATTTTGAGCCTGGATGGAGAAGTGAGTTTATATACTTCCAGAATTGTTTAGGATTATTACGGTTGCTAGACTGGAGCTTAGTGTAGTAGATTTTTTTGTCTTTGTTGATTAGCTGTTTAGCAAGGTTGCAGAGCTGTTTGTATTGAACTAATGTGTTGGGCAGGTTATTTTTTTGGTTAAGTTTCCATAGTTTGTCCCTTTGGTGCATACTTAGTTTGGTGTCTTTGGTAAGCCAAGGAGATGAATTATATTTGATCCTTTTATTTCTTGGGGGAGCTACGTTGTTTAAAGTATCAAGGAAGACAGAGATTAAATGGTCTATAGCTTTATCAAGGGGAAGGGAGTTTAACATGTGTCAGCTCATTTGTTTGAATAAATTAGAGAAGGTAATGGGGTTGAAGTTGCTAAGGTTGTGAGTTTGGATAAATTGATGCTGGTAAGGGGAAGAGGTAGTAGAGCGATGGATAAAGGCAGGAAGATGGTCACTAATGCTATCAGGAATAGTGCCAGAGTTGGTTATTCTGTTAGGGTTAGAGACAAGAATCCAGTCTAAGGTGGATCCTGGGGGATTATTTTTGTTAGGTCGGGTGATGGAGAGGATAGTCTGAGTGAAATTATAGAGATTGATGGATATGGAGGGGGAGGGGCAGTTGAGTTTGTTCCAATCAATATTTACATCTCCTAAGATGTAAGTTTCATAGTTGATTTTTGTAGAAGCCCATATGAGAATTTCTTCTAGTATTGATATATTATTTCCAGGGGAGCTGTAGAGGGCAATGAAGCAAATATTTTTGTGCCTATTTAATTTTAGTAGTCCAGCGGTTAGTTCAGTGTTGTGGAATTATGGGAATGGAATTTGGAGCGGTATTATGTTGAGAAGATTGGAATATACTAGGGCAGAGCTGCCACCTTTTTTATTAATTCTGCCATTTCTGAGAATGTGAAAACCTTGAGGCAGGATTTCTGATTCAGATATGGAAGGTTTGAGCCAGGGTTCAGATATAGCTAGGATATCAGGTTGGTTATGGCTTAGCCAGGAGTACAATAGGTGAGATTTATTACTAAGACTTTGAGCGTTAATTGTAAAGATCCTTAGGGTATTATGTGGGGTGGAAAGGGTTGTCTGATTATTGGAGTTGCTATGTGTAATTGGGCCAGGATTAGGGTGGATATCTCCTGCTAGCATTAGTAAGAAGAGGGAGACATCCTTTTGGCATTTAGGTTTGTAAGGTGTAAGTTTGGGAAGGTTGTAAATTAGAGAAGGAGACTTTATCTTGGCTTTAGAGGATAATATTTTAGGATGGAATAGGAGCAGAGGATTTGTTTGAATGAAGGAAGGTGAGAGAGTGGAAATGAAATGCAGAATGAGGGTAGGGGAGAGTATGTGTGGAGGTAATTTTTGTTGGAAGTATAAGGCATGTCTGGGAGGAATATGAGGTAGCTTGGTGCAAGGGAATTAAGAAGAGAAGAAGGAGGTAGGAGGCATGGGAGTAGTGGTGACTTAAAGAGAACATGTTAGGGAAGAGATGGGGAGGTAGGGATTATGATGAGTGAGAAATATTGAGTTTAAAAGAGAGTGTAGGAGTGTATGAGGGAGAGATTTATGTGGGAGAGTGTAGGAGTATATGAGGGAGGGATTTATGTGGGAGAGGTAATGAGCAGAGCAAAGGTATTTGCTAATTGAGCTGTGGGGGTGTGGTAGTGGGAGAATAAAGCTGAGAGCACTGGGGGCGGGTGAGAATTGGGGACAGGGTAGGGGAGCGGAGTGAGCCTGCAGGGCGAACAGAGTGGGTAGAGACAGGTACCGAAGCAGCTAGAGAAGAAACAATCAGCGGTACTGACAACAGAAGGCAAGTTTGATAAATCAGAAGTGGGAAAGACAGTGACATGTGAGCCTAGAATGGTACTTATAGATAGTAGTAGAGAAGGGTTAAGTGAGAGGAGAAAATGTATGTTAGAAATAACAGCTACATTGAGGAAAGTAGGCTAAGAATAATAGAGGATAAGTACGAAAGAGGCAGAGATAAGGGTGCCACCTAGTGGATAGGTCCGGTATTGCAGGAAGAATAGGAGAAGGGAGTTAGCCAGAGAAAACTGAGGAGGAGTGGGTGTTAGAAGAAGAGGTTACTATGGATGATCGGGGAGTGGGTGTTAGGGTATAGAAAAGGAGGGGTTTAGGGATAGAGGCTGCTGGCTGTCCAGGCTCAGGATGTGCTTTAACACCTGTAGCTATGATCCAATGATAGAGAATTGTTACTAGCAGGAATTATTCAACAAAACATACTTTCTTGAATCCTTGAAAAGGAGTTGCAGGGTAATAGGCTGATAGGTAAACCACAGGTATTTTGAGAGGGTCCTTTAGGTACCTAGACACTAGTCCTGTAAGCACAAGAAGAGCAGGGTGACTTTAAGGGGGCAAGAGAGACACTGAAGTGGAGAGAAAAAAAGAAACAAAAAAAGGGTTAGCACATCGCAAGGAAAGAATGGTCAATTTACACAAATCATTCACAGAGACAATGTATAAAAAAAGCAAATATACAAGTCAAAATTCTTAGTAGCAGCAATGATAATCAGTTTATAAAGCACAACTCTATACCCCTAGGTAGGAACAGTACAAACTGAGTTTAAAATAAGCATTTGCCATATTTGGCAGTAGCGTTAGAAAATCTTTGAATACAAGATCTTCAAATAAATGCTGCAACAGGACATAACTATAGTACTGCAAGCAACACCTTAGGTTAAGGTATAGTAGTGCAACATACAGAGATTCCCTATCTGGGCTACTAATTGTGAAAAGAAAAATAATAGACCTCAGGGCATCGTTCTGAGTAATGCCGAATGTGCAATGAGTCTCATGGGACACTACCGTGCTAGAGGAGCACTTGCCATAGTAAAGTATGAGGAATAGACCTAGTACATCCATTAAGTACAGAAGAAGTAATTAGGGACCTGGGGACCCAAGTTGATAGCAATCTCTCATTTGACAACCACATGGCCAAAGTGGTTAGAAAAACATTTTATATAGCCTACCTAATCATGAAGGGATTCACATCTAGATCAGGGGAGGTCATCGTACCTCTTTACTCATCCCTCACCAGGCCCATAATTGAGTACAATGCCCCTTTTGGGATGTACCTTACCAGACACCTGCAGCAACTGGAAAGACCCCAAAAGTACCTCACCAAGAGGATCAAAGGGCTCAAACAGATGCCATATGCTGCCCAGTTAAAGAAACTCCAGCTCTACTCAGTGGCATACTGCCTGCTCAGAGGCGATCTGTGCCTGACGTATAAAGCCATGTCCAACCCGGAATTAATGGACATGCTGCACCTCAGAAAATCCAAATCCCATTGAGCTACGCACTCAAGAGACTTGAACCTCAGAACTGAAATAAATAGGACATGCTGGAGGGACAGATTCATAACCCAGAGGCTCCCTTCACTCTGGAATAAAATAGCAGTCCAGGTTAGGCAGAGTCCCTCATTGACTCTCTTCAAGAGGAATCTTGATGAGTGGATGGGAGATCATAGGTTTACCCCGGGTATCACTTTTATGTCACTGTTAGACAGAGGCACAGTATACTAACCTCGAAAAAGGGCATATCAAAATTAATTTAAAATGGGTGGCGAAAGCCAAACACACTCTGGCTAGGCTTATAAATGCCCTAGGGAAGATAGCCTAGTATGAACCTATGAACCTATGAACAGACAAAAACAAGTA
>NC_056743.1:1283324573-1283367073 GCF_019279795.1 Protopterus annectens
TTGGAGACTGTAAAGTGGTGACCGGCGAAAGTGTAGTTAAGCAGCATAGGATAGTGGTTTGTAGGATGACGTTGGTTATGAAGAAGAGAAGGAGGAGTGTGAGGGCAGCACCAAGGATCAAGTGGTGGAAATTGAAAAAGGGTAATTGTGAGGTGGAGTTCAGGGATGAGTTAAGGCAGGCACTGGGTGGCAGTGAAGAGTTACCAAATAGCTGGGTAACTACAGCAGAGCTAGTAAGGGAGACGGCTAGAAAGGTGCTTGGTATCACATCTGGGCAGAGGAAGGATAACAAGTAGACATGGTGGTGGAATGAGGAAGTACAGGAGAGTATACAGAGAAAGAGGTCGGCAAAGAAGAAGTGGGATTGTCAGAGAGATGAAGAAAGTGGACAGGAGTATAAGGAGATGAGGTGCATGGCAAAGAGAGAGGTGGCGAAGGCTAAGGATAAGGCATATGAAGAGTTGTATGAAAGGTTGGACACTAAGGAGGGAGAAAAGGACTTGTACCAATTGGTTAGACAGAGGGACCAAGCTAGTAAAGATGTGCAGCAGGTAAAGGTGATAAAGGATAATGAGGGAAACTTACTCACAAGTGAGGAGAGTGCATTGAGGAGATGGTAAGAGTACTTTGAGGGGTTGATGAATGAAGAGAATGAGAGGGAGCGAAGATTGGATGATGTAGGGGTAGTGAATCATGAAGTACAATGGATTAGCAAGGAGGAAGTAAGGATAGCTATGAAGAGAATGAAGAATGGTAAGGCTGTTGGCCCAGATGACATACCTGTGGAAGCATGGAGGTGTTTAGGTAAAATGGCAGTGGAGTTTTTAACCAGAATGTTTAATGAAATCTTTGAAAGTGAGAGGATGCCTGAGGAATGGAGAAAAAGTGTTTTGGTACCGATTTTTAAGAATAAGGGAGATGTGCAGAGCTGTAGTAACTACAGAGGGATTAAAATGATCAGTCACAGCATGAAGTTATGGGAAAGAGTAGTGGAAGCAAGGTTAAGAAGGGACGTGATGATTAGTGATCAGCAGTATAGTTTCATGCCAGGAAAGAGCACTACAGATGCAATCTTTGCTCTGAGAGTGTTGATGAAGTACAGAGAATGTCGGAAGGAGTTGCATTGTGTTTTTGTAGACTTAGAGAAAGCATATGACAGGGTGCCTAGAGAGGAGTTGTGGTATTGTATGAGGAAGTCAGGAGTGTCAGAAAAGTATGTAAGAGTGGTACAGGATATGTACGAGGGTAGTGAGACAGCGGTGATGTCTGCGGTGGGAGTGACGGATGGGTTTAAGGTGGAGGTGGGGTTCCATCAAGGATCAGCTCTGAGCCCTTTCTTATTTGCAATGGTGATGGACAGGTTGACAGATGAGATCAGACAGGAGTCCCCGTGGACTATGATGTTTGCAGATGACATTGTGATCTGTAGTGAGACTAGGGAACAGGTGGAGGGGACCCTGGAGAGATGGAGATATGCTCTAGAGAGAAGAGGAATGAAGGTCAGCAGGACTAAGACAGAATATATGTGTGTGAATGAAAGAGAGGATAGAGGAATGGTGAGGATGCAAGGAGTGGAGGTGGTGAAGGTGGATGAGTTTAAATACTTGGGGTCAATAGTTCAGAGTAACGGTGAGTGTGGAAGAGAGGTGAAGAAGAGAGTACAGGCAGGATGGAGTGGGTGGAGAAGAGTGTCAGGAGTGATTTGTGACAGACGAGTACCTGTAAGAGTGAAAGGGAAGGTCTATAAGAGGGTAGTGAGACCAGCTATATTATATGGGTTGTAGACAGTGACATTGACAAAAAGGCAGGAGTTTGAGCTAGATGTTGCAGAATTAAAGATGTTAAGATTTGCACTGGGTGTGACGAGGGTGGACAGGATTAGGAATAAGTATATTAGAGGGTCAGCCAGGTTGGAAGGTTTGGAGACAAAGCCAGAGAGGCACGATTATGTTGGTTTGGACATGTGCTAAGGAGGGATGCTGAGTATATTGGGAAAAAGATGCTAAGGATGAAGCTACCAGGTAACAGGAAAAGAGGAAGGCCTAAGATAAGGTTTATGGATGTGGTGAGAGAGGACATGCAGGTGGTTGGTGTGACAGAGCAAGATGCAGAGGACAGGAAAAATGGAAACAGGTGACCTGCTGTGGCGACCCCTAACGGGAACAGCCGAAAGAAGATGATGATATATATATATATATATATATATATATATATATATATAAATATATATATATATATATATCTACACACACACACACACACACACACACACACACACACACACACACACACACACACACACACACACACACATATATATATATATATATATATATATATATATATATATATATATATATATATCTATAGGTAGGTACTAGGCTATCAGCCCAAGTGCCTACGTAAGCCTAGCCAACAAGGTTCCCTGGCTTATGCCAACCAAGAAAGTTATTTTTTTATGCCCTTGTCAAGTAGAGCCACAGAAGTGATCCTCGGGGTGTATTTCCTATTTCCCATCCACTCCTCAAGATTTTTCTTGAAGAGTGCCAATGAGGAATTTTGCTTGACATCGATGGGTAGCTTGTTCTAGAGTATGGGAAGTCTCTGGGACAGGAATCTATCCCTCCAGCATGTCCTGCTTATTGTGGTGACAAGGTTTAGGTCCTTAAAGCATGTAGCTCAGAGGGATTGGGATTTCTTTAGGTGTAGCATGTCCAACAGCTCTGGGTCTGACATAGCTTTATATGTTAGGCAGAGATCACCTCGGAGTAGGCATTATGCTATGGAGTAAAGCTGGATTTTTTTGAGATGGTCAGTGTCGGGCATCTGTTTGAGGCCAGTAATCCTCCTTGTGAGGTACTTCTGTGGCCTTCCCAGCTGCTGCAGATGTCTTGTGAGTTACATTCCAAAAGGGGCTTTGTACTCTATAATGGGTCTAATGAGTGTTGATTAGAAGGGAACAATGACCTCTTTTTTCCTGGATGAGAGCACTTTTGTGATGAGGTGTGTCACATAGAAGGATTTCCCGACTACTGTGGCAATGTGATTATCAAAGGAGAGACTACTATCCACCTGGGTCCCAAGTTCTCTTATCACACATTCAGCGTTAAGTAGACTGTGCCTATGTGGTAGTTCATGGGTACAGAGTTTTTACCAAAGGGGATGACAATGCACTTTTTGCCACTGAGCTTGAGGCCATGGCTCTAACACCAGACATCTGTCTCAGTGAGGCTCGGATGTCCACATCATTTGGGGAATCAACTATGGCTCCTAGTTTGCAGTCATCTGTGAACTTTGTTAGCCAGTGGCCTTCTGTGTTAGCCTGTACTTCAGAGAAGTCGATACCAAACAGGAGAGGTCCCAGGACTGAACCCTGTGATAATACACTTGTCACTGATTTGAAGTCAGATTTGGAGTCTGGAACTATTACAGTATGGGTTCTGTCAGTGAGCCAGTTAGCAACCCATCTTGTGACGTAGGGATTTATACCTAGTTTAGTGAGTTTAGCTATATTTCCAGAATGGGGGATGGTGTCAAAAGCCTTGGCAAGGTCAAGATAGGCTGTGTGAACCACCTTATCCTCATCTATCGCTTTGATGGCTGCCACAAAGAAGTCGATCAGGTTCAGGAGGCATGATCTGCCTTTCACAAACCTGAACTGGGTGGGGTCCAGAGTTTGGAGGTTACCAGTGTCTTTGTTTATGAGTTCCATGATGATACGTTCCATGGCCTTGCAGACCAGGCTCATCAGGCTAATAGGGTGATAGTTCCCGGGATCAGTGGTGGCTCCTCCTTTGTGGAGTGGGATAACGGTTGATGTGCGCCATTCAATGGGCACAAAGCCTGACATGATTCTATGACTGAACATGGTGCTTAGGTGGCGAGCCAGTTCATTCTAAAGTTCATGTAAAACGCAGCCTGGGATGTTGTCCAGTCCCATGGATACTATGTTTTTGGCTTTAGAGAGTGCAACTTTTACCTGTTTTGTTGTGATTACAGAGACTCAGCATTCTTCCTGTATAGAGATGGGCCCTTTAGTGGGTGAGAGGAGGATAAAGTTAGCACTGAACCTATCTGCCAGGATGTTGGCAATATCAGTTGGTTCTGTAATTTTCGTGCCATTGTGCTATAACTCAGAGCAGATCTGGGTGTTGCCATTGAGATTCTTGACATAGCTATAGAATGCCTTTTGGTTGTCCTTAGAATCAGTGGTGATTTTGTTTTCATAGCTAGCTTTGGAGGATCTTATAAGGGATCTCAGTTTTTTTACTGAGGCTGACTAGGGAGCTCCTCCACTCATGGGATTTTACTCTTTTGCAACAGTTTCTTCCTTCTGTTGTATAGTTGGTTTATGGCAGGAGACCACCAGATTGGCTTCCTTTTTTTGGAGGATAGCATATTGGTTCTGTTTGGGATAGCATGATCCATGCACTCGTGTAAGTGCTTATAGAATGCATTTGTGTAGGATTCAGTCGTAACTGTATTGTCCATCTGCATGGGTGTCATGAAGTTCACCACTTCTGTCTTAAGAAGCATGACGTTAGCTTTGGAGAACTTTTTACCGTGGTTTCCTTAATGGGGGGTGGGGTGGGGAGGGATGTGGATATCTAGGGTGATTAGCTTATGGTCAGATCTGACCAACAAGGAGTTGACTTCAGGTGTGGAACACTGGTCACTCATGTTGGTAATGACTAGGTCTTGGATATTGTTGCCTCTGGTGGGGGTGTGGATAAGTTGATCCAGGATATTGGAATTTATGAATCCAATAAAACGTTGAGTGAAGGAGATGGTACATGAATAGTTTTCCCAGTTAATGGTGGGGTAGTTGAAATAGCCCATTATTAGGGTGTTTGGTTGAACCCTAATATTTTCCAGTATATCAAGAAAAGAGGAGTGGGAATCCTGGGGCATGGTAGGGGATTTGTAGCAAGCTACAATTTGGATTGCAGTTTTGCCCAGAATTAGTTGCACTTGGATAACCTCAGATGCATTATGCTGAGCAACTAGCCTGGAGGTGTGGCTATCCTTAATGAATATGGACACACCTTCACCTTTGGTGTTCTGGTCCAGGTTAGATGGCTGAAAAGTGTGGTATGAGTTATAGCCTGGTAATGCAGGGTTGCTCAATGGAGCCTTGAACCAGTCTCAGTCACTGCACAGATATTGATGTTCTCCATTTTAAGGAATGCCTCGAGTAAGTGCATTTTGAAATTTAGACTTCTAGCACTGAGTAGCATTACCCTTAGTTTTTGCTTGCCTGTTCCTGTTACAGTGGTGAATTTGTCATTTGAACCTTGCCTAAAAATGCACTCTAGGGGCGGCAAGAGCCATAGCCAGTATCCGGAATCCCAGGGGCAACAGGTGCAGTCCATCTCTGTCAAAGCATTGTGGTCTGTTGACCATGTCGTCCCAGGCAGACAGATACTGGATCCCCTTAGAATGACACCAGAAGCTTAGCCAATTGTTGAAGTCAATCATTTTGTCCTTGTACTGCAGTATCATTCTGTGCAATGGCAGGATGCTACTCAGGGCTAGGGTCATACCTGCCTGGGCTACAAGATCGGAGAGCTCTTCCATGTCTCTTTTCATGAAGTCCAGGGAGGTACATCTCAGGTCATTCACACCAACATGGACAATGACAGAGTCATATTTGTACTTGTTGTAAAGTGACCTGAGTGTGTGGGTTATGTGGTGCATCCTGGCGTGTCTATATCACGTTACTGAAATTTTACTACATCAAATCAATAACGGTCGAACTTTATTGATCGAAGTAGTAAAATATCGAATAATGTAAAAAAAAATAAATCAATAAAAAAAACTAAGTAGCGTAAGCAGGGGGCAAGCCCCTCTGCTCTCCCCACACCCTCCCACTTAAATATACCAACTCTGAGACTGCACTACATTGAGGTAAACGGACATCTCCCCCTTACAGAGATTTCCGTTTACCTGCGAGATGTTCTGAACTTTCGACATTGTCAGCTTACGACAACATGAACTAGACCCGATCCTGGCACCTGACAGGCAGCTGACAGTAACCTCCTCCTTGTTTAGCCTGGTGAGTGGGACATCACTGTGCCTGACTATAGAGTCACCTATGACTAGTGTGTTGGGTATGTTGTTTTGCCTTATGGGCTGTGGTTGAGTGGCACACTGAGTCTGTGGGCTATGTGTCATTTGGGTTGTGTTTGGGGGTGGAGGTTGCTTGCGTTTCTGCTTTGGAGGTCTCTGTTGCTTGAGCAGATTATTATTGATACCCTCTGCAAATGTTTTTGTGTTTCTATGAGTGGATTTTGGTGGTGTAGGTTTAGTGGGACTATGTGATGAGTGTGGTGTGGTGCATTTGTTTACCTTCTCCTCTTGACTGTCAAGTTCAGTCTTGGTTGGATCGTGCTTTACCTCCAGTTTGGCTAGATAAGTGCATCTCTCACTGGTTGTAGTATTGGGTGGTAGGAGGAGAGGGTTGTCTGTGTACATGAGGCAATCGCTACATTGCCCCAAGATGCCCAGATTCATCAGATAGTCAGGAGAGAACACTGGGAGCTGACCCTTGGATATGCCTGAATAAAAAACTATTTTCCTCTAGACAAGTGAGAAAAGTGAGTACAAGAGCTGTTTTTCTCTAAGCACGTGAAGAAAGTAAGTACAAAAACTGTTTCCCTCTAGGTAATGAGGTAGGTTGAGTGCTGTAGTAATTTATAGCTTATTTAGTGCTTACAACAAGTTCTGAACAAGTGCCGAGCATGCATGAATAAGCAAATTCAAGTGCTAAAACTAAGAATCTGTGTCTGGACTAGACTAGTTACAAGAAAGAAACAAGTGCAAATCCGGGCTTTTAAATCAGAAAGTTGAGAGAGATAGAAAAATTGCCCAAACAGCCAATAACTACAATTTCTGGGCCAGAACCACTATTTATGTGGTAGATAGGTTACCTAGTGCTTACCACTCCCACTGATAAGCTAGCAGGCATCCCTCCAACACAGACAGGCTTGGGGGGCTCAGAAGGTTACAAACAGTCCTGGATATAGCAAATCAGTATCTGACCTTGACTAGTTACAGGAAAGGCAGGAAACAAGCTTAATTTTTTGTTACAGTTAAACAGAACACAGGGAAATTCTAGAAAAATTTTTTTTTTGCAAAGGAAAGGGAGAAAGGGAAAGGGAGAAGCAAAAGATAATTCAAGGATACGAAACTAAGTGGGTTGACTTCTCAAATGCTCTCTCTGTATTAGGTAGAATGAGCTAATGACACTAGACTGGGAGGAGTGTCCCAGATCAAATTTACAGTAGGGGTGGGCAACTGCAAAGCCACCAAGTATAACAGCAAGACACCAACAGGGAGGGAGGGTTAGCAACAATACTACAGCTACTAGCCTATACTCTTTTAGACAGTACACACTACAGAAATGTTTATCACAGTAGAAAAACAGCAGTGATCCACAAAATAAAAGTTTTTAAACAGATAAAGGAGCAAGGAGACTCTACAGAATGCTTTTAACTGCAAACAAATCAGTTATATGATACACTTAGGAATGCCAGACTTCCCTATTTGAGCGGGATTGTCCCGGGATCAGCAGCCCAATCTCAAGTCCCGCATTGCCGGTTTAAATCCTGGAGAAACAGCCTCCGTTTTTTTTTTATTGGCCCGTATACCGGCATACGGGCCAATCAAAAATCGCTAAATACAGAGCTACTTGTGTTTAATGAGGAACATCAGGCAGTTCCGTATTAAACACAGGTAGCTCTGTTTTGCAATTTTTTTTTTTATTGGCTCGTATACCGGCATACGGGTCAATCAAAAATCGCTAAACATGGGGCTACTTGTGTTTAATGCAGAACTACCTGATGTTCCGCATTAAACACAAGTCCCTACCTGGCCAGTCGGAAATCAGGCAACCCTGGATACACTCCTTGGCAGCAGGAAATCAGAACAAACAAACAGATGCTTAACAAGTAGAGAAAATTTCCAGTTAATACCTTTCACACAGTGAAACTAGCTAGAAAGCTTTATAAACAGTGTGACAGTAAAAACCTTATTTATCAGGCCCTGTAAGGCAGAAAAGTTTAGTTTAGCTGTGCAGATTAGTTAATAGCAATAAAATACGGTAAAATGTATATATATAGATATATATATATATATATATATATATATATATATATATATATATAGATATATAGAAGGTTACTAGGCTATTGGCCCTATGGCCGTTATAAACCTAGCCAAGAGTTTTGCCAATGTTTAGACAAATCAGCATCCAATCCCCCTGTCTATCAGGGAAATTAGTGGAATCCCAGGGGTATATTTTCTGTTTCCCATCCAGTTATCCAGGTTGTGCTTAAAAAGGGGTAAAGAGGTACTCTGCTTGATGTGGAGAGGGAGTCTATTCCATAGATGGGGGGAGTCTCTTGGACACAAATCTGTCCCATCAACAAGTCTTGTTGATGTCACAGACCAGGTTGAGGCTGCACGTGCAGGTTACTTGAGTGGAACTTGGCTTACGGATATGCAGCAGTCCCATCAAGGTGGGGTCCGTGAATGCCTTGTATGCCAGACATAGGTCACCTCTTAGGAGTCTGTATGAAACCGCGTAGAGAGATAGGGATTTTAGCCTATCTGTGTATGGTTGATGTTTGAGGCCCTGGATTCTCCTGGTGAGGAACCTCTGTGGTCTCCCCAGTTGCTGCATGTGTTTTGCGAGGCACATGCTGAAAGGGGCGTTTTACTCGATAATGGGGCTTATGAGAGAAGAATACAAGGATGTTATGACCTCCTTGTCCCTGGATAAGATACTCTTACTTATGAGGTGGGCCATGTAGAAGGCTTTCTGTACAATGGAAACAACATGGTGGTCAAAAGTCAGCTTGCTATCAACCTGGGTGCCCAAATCCCTCACGACTGATTGAGTGCTTAGCACATTGTTATTAATGTGATAATTTGTGGGGATGTCACTCTCCTCAAAGGGATGATGATGGATTTTTTGGTATTCAGCTTGAGGCCATGTTTCTGGCACCAATCATTTGTCTGAGTTAGACCCTCTTGGAGGATGTCCACATCACTAGGGGAATTGATGACAGCACCCAGTTTGCAGTCATCTGCAAACTTGGTCAGCCATAGCCCACTGGTTTTGGCCTGCACCTCAGAAAAGTACATCCCAAATAACAGAGGCCCCAAGGCCGAACCCTAGCTTAGCCACTTGTTACAGGTCTACTGCTTGAAGTAGCTTCCCTTATTTTGACTATGTGGGTTCTATCACTGAGCTGGTTTGCTACCCATCTGGTAACCTATGGATTGATACCTACTTAAGAGAGTGGGGAATAGTGTCAAAGGCTTTGGCCAGGTCAAGGTAGGCGGTGTGCACCATCTTCCCCTCATCCATGGCTTTGGTGACTGTCTAAAAGAAGTTGACCAAATTTAGCAGACATGACCACCCCTTGACGAAGCCAAACTGTGTGGGATCAAGTGTTTGCAGGTTGCCAATATCCTTGTTGCTGAGGTCCATGATAATCCATTCCATGACCTTGCAGATCAGGCTAGTTAGGCTGATGAGTCTATAATTTCCCAGATTGGTGGACACTCCACCTTTGTGTAAAGGGATGACAGTGGCTGTCCTCCACTCAGCTGGGATGAAGGTAGTACTCAGGCTTTGGTTGAATAGGGTGCCTAGTGGTGCTGCAAGTTCCTGCCTGAGTTCACGTAGGATGCAGCCTGGGATGTTATTGGGTCCCATGGAGGCGGTATTTTTTGCCTTTGAGAGAGCAGTGATGACCTTTTCCATAGATATAAGGGTAAGGGGGCAGGTACTGGGGATGTCCTGATTTACTGATGGGGGGGACAGAGGGGTAAAGTTTTCACTGAATCTGTCAGCCAGCAAGTTTGCTATATTTATGGCATTTGTATATGTAGGGTCCTTGACCACCAGTTCTGAAAAGATTTGAGTGCTCCCTTTGAGGTTGCAGACATATGTGAAGAAGGCCTTATGATTGTCTGTAGTAGATGTGGCCAATTTGGACTTGAAGTTTGCTTTGGAGGATTTCACTAGTGCTCTTGCTTGCTTGTTCAGGCTAAGGAGACATTGCTTCTAATTGGGCACCTGCTCCTTCTTGGTCTTGGACAGCAATTGTTTTTTCCTTTTATTATAGAGTTTATTTATTGCAGATATCTACTAGACAGGTTTACTCTTCGTTGGTGGCAACGCACGATGCATTGGAGACCATCCAGGTGCAATTAACCATAGGCAAGACTGCTCTGCAATTTGTAGCATGTTACAGGCCACCCTCCCAAACTCAGGAACCTCATATGGCCTTCCTGAAAACATTGGAGGGGATAAATGTATCACCAAACACCATCATGCTAGGAGACTTCAACTACCCTAATATAGACTGGGAATACTACTCAAGCCCAAACACTTTAACCCAAAGATTCCTGGAGTTCATAAACTCAAATGCCATGGAACAACTAGTCACCATCCCCACAAGAGGAGAAAACATACTTGATCTCATCATCATGAACATGGGATCAAAATGTTCAACACCAGAAGTATACCCCTCACTGGTGAAATCAGATCATAAACTAATCTCGCTGGAGGTCCTCATCCCGCCCCCACCTGAAACAAAAAAGACCACAGTGAAAAACTTCTCAAAAGCCGACTTCACACTTCTAAAAACTAGTGTGGTCTCCTTTAAGGCCCCTGAACCAGTGGTAAACATTACTCAAACCGCTGAATCACTTACAAATGCCTTCTACCAGCACCTACAGGACTGCATGGATCAGGCTATCCCAAACAAAACTAAAACTCTCTGTACCAAAGGCAAGCGTCCAGTCTGGTGGACCCCAGCCATAAACAAGCTCTACAACAAAAGGAGGAAGCTACTACAAGATAGAGCAAAATCCTTGAAAGGTAAGACACCTTTGATCATCATAAGTAAAAAACTAAGAGCTCTCATAAAATCATCCAAGGCAAATTTTGAGAGAAAAATCGCCAAGGACTCAAAAGACAATCATAAGGCCTTCTTTAGCTATGTTAGAAACCTAGGAGGAAACTCCCAGATATGCTCAGAATTAGTTCAAAATTATGTGAAAATTACTGAACCTTCACACATTGCCAACATACTGGCTGACAGGTTCAGTGCAAACTCCCCCCCAAAAGGTGAGCTATCTATACCAGAGGATTGTAGCCCCCCAAACATCTCCAACGCCCAGGTGAGAACTGCTCTCACTAAGGCAAAAAACACAGCATCCATGGGACCGGATGGTGTCCCCGGCTGTGTGCTTCACGAACTAAACGAGGAATTAAACCCACAATTAGGACAGCTGTTTAATCTTAGCCTCACCTCAGGATACGTACCCAAGGAGTGGCGCACCGCGACCGTGGTCCCACTTCATAAAGGCGGTGCATCCACCGACCCTGGAAATTACCACCCCATTAGCTTGACAAGCCTTATCTGCAAAGTCATGGAGAGGATCATAATGGAACTCATAAATAAAGACATAGGGAACTTGCAGACTTTGGATCCAACCCAGTTTGGCTTTGTCAAAGGCAGATCCTGCCTCTTAAACTTGGTTGACTTTTTCGAGACAGTCACCAAGGCCATTGATGAGGGAAAGGCAGTCCATACAGCCTACCTCGACCTGGCAAAGGCCTTCGACACAATACCCCACTCAGGTATCATCGAAAAACTCATCAGCTTAAATGTAAACCCATACATCACAAGATGGGTTGCAAACTGGCTAAGTGACAGAACCCACAGGGTCAGAGTTGCTGGAGCCATGTCAGACTCAAAGCCTGTCACTAGTGGTGTCCCACAGGGCTCAGTCCTGGGTCCACTCTTATTCAGCATCTACTTTTCTGAAGTACAAGCAAACACAGGAGGGTTATGGCTGACAAAGTTTGCAGATGACTGCAAACTGGGCGCCATAGTCGAAAACACATCTGACACGGATATCCTTCAGAAGGGCCTCACAGAAACGGATAACTGGTGCCAGAGCCATGGCCTAAAGTTAAACGCCAAGAAATGCATAGTCATACCTTTCGGGAAAAACAAGATTACCCCTAGCTACCATATAGGTGGCAATCCACTGAGCACAGAAGAAGTCATCAGGGATCTGGGGACCCAGGTTGACATTAGCCTTTCGTTTGACACTCATGTTGCTAAAGTAGTTAGGAAAACCTTCTATATTGCCCACCTGATCATGAAGGGGTTCACATCTAGATCAAGGGAGGTCATCGTCCCCCTGTACTCATCACTCATTAGACCTATGATTGAGTGCAATGCCCCGTTCGGAATGTATCTGACCCGACACCTGCTGCAGCTTGAAAGGCCCCAAAAGTTCCTCACCAAAAGGATAAAGGGTCTCAAAAATATGTCTTATGCTGCCAGACTGAAAGAACTCCAGCTCTACTCAGTCTCATACCGCTTGCTCAGAGGTGACCTGTGCCTGACATATAAGGCCATGTCAAACCCAGATTTGATGAATATGCTTCACCTCAAAAAATCTAGATCCCTCAGAACCACAAGGGCGGGAGACTTAAACCTCGACACGGTTATAAATAGAACGTGATGGAGGGACAGATTCATCACCCAGAGACTCCCTATGCTGTGGAACAAAATCCCAGTACATGTGAGGCAGAGCACCTCGATAGCCTTGTTCAAGAGGAATCTTGACCAATGGATGGGAGATCGCAGATATACCCCAGGGATTACTTCAGTGTCACTGCTTGACAGAGGCACAGCAAAATAATTGGCATAGTTTTTATCCAAACTAAAGGGGTGGCGTAAGCCACATAATTATGGGCTAGGCTTATAAATGCCCTTGGGCAGATAGCCTAGTATGAACCTATAAACCTATGAACCTATGCAGAGGATGATTTAGTCCTGTCAGGTATGCCTGATTCCATGTATCTGTATAAATGCTTGTATAGTGTTTTGGTGTAGTTTTGGATATTGGTGCTAGTTCCTACAGGGGGGAGGGGGCTGTGAGGCTGTTTATATCATCCCTCAGGAGGCTGTAATCAGCTTTGGACAAGTTTTTATGTCTGATCCTAGCTAGAGGGGGGATTGGGGGAGATGGTGACTTTGAAAGTGACCGCTTTGTGGTCGGATCTTAAAAGGGAGGATGATACTACAGGGATGCTGCAGTGGTTACTCATGTTGGTTAATTCCAAGGCCAAGATATCATCATCCCTTGTGGGAGTATTGACTAGCTGTTCCAAGACATTTGCATTGACAAAATCAAGGAATCTCTGGGCATTTGTGCTCTGGCATGAGTAGTTCTTCCAGTCTATGTTTGGGAAGTTAAAGTCACCCAGGATCAGGGTAAAGGGTTGAATCATGATGGATTTGAGCAGGTCCAAGTAGGTGGACTGGGCATCTTGAGTCAGATTTGTGGTCCGCTAGCTAGCTCTGATTTGAATAGGGGTCTTGTCAATGGTTAACTGCACCTGGAGTGTCTCCTGTGTGTCATACTGTTTGACCAGCCTGGATATGTGTATGCCTTTAATGTATATTGAAACTCCACCTCCTTTGGCTTTACTGTCTACAGTTTGAGGTCTGAATGTATGATAGGATGAGTAACCAGGTAAGGCTGGGGTGATGTCCATAGCTTTGAACCAGGTTTCTGTGACTGCACATATGTCAGCATTTTCCAGGGTTAGGAAATATTGCAATGAGTACAGTTTCATGTTTAGACTCCTAGCATTTAGACCTTTAATTTGTGTTTTGTTGACATTTTTATGTTGGTAGTTTTAACCTCATCACTTTTTCTAAAAAAAGGCACTATTGGGGAGGCAAGAGCATTTGCAAGAAGCCTGAAGCCCATGTGAGACAGATGCAGGCCATCTCTGGCAAAGCATCATGGTCTGTCGATCATATCTTCCCAGGCTGTCAGGTACTGGATCCCTCTGAAATGACACCAGAAACTAAGCCAATTGTTAGTCAATCATTTTCTGTTTGTATTGAGGCATCATTCTGGGTGGCAGCAAAATGCTGCTTAAGGCTAGAGACATACCTGCTTGGGACACATAATCAGCGAGCTCAATCATGTCTCTCTTAATATAATTCAGAGAGGTATGTCTCAAGTCATTCATACCAATATGGAATATGACAGAGTCATAACTGCACCTGTTGTTGAGAGACTTGAATGCATGTGTGATATGGTGGATTCTGGCACCTGACAGTCAGCTAGCCGTGACTTTCTCCTTATCCAGCCTGGTGAGAGGCACATTTATGTGTCTCACAATGAAATCTCCTATGACTAATATGTTGGGTTTATGGTGAAGCCTTAGTGATTGTGAGGCACAGGTGTGTGGACTATGCGTGGTATGTGGTATAGAGGGCTGTGGAGATTGCTTGTGTTTTTGACTCTGAGGTCTCCTTTGTTTGGGTATATTTATGTGGAGGACCTCCGCATATGTAGGTGTGTGTTTGTGTTGTGTAGATGTGGATGGTGTTTGAGGTGTAATAATTGTATTGACAGCCTTTTCAGTGCCAGATATACTGGCTTGAGGGAGAGAGAGCTTGGACTCTAGGTTCCTACTGTAATTGCATCTCTCACAAATTGTGTTCCTAGATGGTAGTAGTAGATGGTTGTCTATGTACATGAGGCAGTTGCTACACTCTCTCAGGATGCCCATATCAACCAGACTGGCAGGAGAAATTGTAGGAAATTGTCCATCCATATTTGTCAGAATCTGAGAGAGAAAGGCCAGGGAGAGCTAAGGGGTAGGCTAAAGCCCAAGTACCTAAACCAAAACTAAGAGCTTAGAATAACACTTAACAATTTAGACAGGCTATAAACAAGCAGTAAAAAATGCAACAGAATAGATACAGTAGAACACTTTAGAGAACAGGCAGCAAGTAGCAGGAAGAAGCAAAGCAAGATGAAGTAACAGAGTAGTAGGAAGAAACACAAACTGGAAAAATATAAGCAGCTGAATACAGTTTTTTTAAGTAAAAAGGGATAGAGAAGGAACAGAAGATAATTCAAGGTTAATGCACTAAGGGGTTTGGCCACGCTATATATCTATATATCTGTCTAAATACATATATTATATATATATATATATATATATATATATATATATCTATATATATATATATATATATATATATATATATATATATACACATACTCTATATATATATATATATATATATATATATATATATATATATATATATGGGTTTACTGAATAATTTATTCGACAGACCCAAGTGTTGACATTCAAAATGTCACCCAGAAGAGATCAGCAATGCAAACATGAGCACACTCATTCACATGTACTGAGCAATAACCCAAGAATATGCAAAGTTAAAAGTAAAAACAAAAACTACAAAACAGCCATGATATTTTGCAGGGTAAAGCACCCTTGCCCCATGGGGCTGTGGTTCTACACCCCTTTGTATACTAATTCAGAAATTTCACAATATCAGAGAAAGGGTACAGTCCCCAGCCCTGTAAACTGTATGATCTCGTACACCTGTTGATCATCTTTTTAGTCAACCAGATTTTGTTGACTAAACAGATGTCAGCCTAACAGAGTTTTGACCAAATTCATTCTCCCATTTTATATATATATATATATATATATATATATATATATATATATATATATATATATATATATACATAGTTTACCATTAAAATGTCGGCGTACCATTGTACGGCTATGAAGTATTCAAATTACAGGTGTTCGAATACTTCATATGTGTGCAGGATAAATGGGTGAACGTTATATTTGTTAATGGACTGTGCATTTGCAAATATGAACTTTTGAAGGGATGTACAGGGATTGCGGTACATTTTTAGGGAAATACATCCCTTTCCTCACTATAGTGCGATCTCGGAGTTGGAATATATAGTTAGGGGGTGTGGGGGGATTGCCCCCCTGCATAAATGGGATGTTAGGTGTGCTAGTTAAGGAGTAGCAGCAAGGGTGGCATTGCTTTTAAGTGCCGAAAATGTCGTGTTAGACATTTTCGGCATTAACAGCTGATTTTTGACATTAAGGCGGTTAGGTTATGTGTACTTTCCCCGAATTAGTTAGTTAAGTACCTTTTATTTTGTGACTTTCGAGATTTCAGTAGTAAACCAATATATATATATATATATATATATATATATATATATATATATATATAAAATTTATATTTGCATATAGTTTTATGTAGGTAATACAATTTGATGCACTGTGCATACTTACTCATTACAAAAAAATAAAAGTGTTTTGTTTGTTTTAGCAACTGTGTGTTAGACAGACTGTACTGCTATGAGGTTGATTTCTTTGAGAAGGTCACAAAGACAATGAGGGTAAAATGGTACATATCACATGCCTTGACCTGGCCAGGCATTTGATACAATACCCCACTTAGGCATTGCTGATAAACTCTCAGAACTTGACATAAATCCCTACATACCTGTCTGGATTGCTGGCTGGCTCACAGATAGGACTGAAGATAGCAGTCACTAGTGGAGTACCTCAGGACTCCGAGCTGGCCTACTCTTGTTTGATATCTACTTCTTAGATGTCAAGACTAATGTTAAAAACATCTGACTCACCAAGTTCACAGTGACTGTAAAATGGGACCTATCATAGATTACCCCGATGACACCAACTTCTTGCAAAAGGGTCTAACACCAGACCAATGACAGGTGCCAATGCCACGGTTTAAAACTTAATGCCAACAAATGCATTATAATTCTCTTTGGGAAACTGTCCACCCAAATTAACTATTCCATTGATAAAACACCCCTAAGAGTCAGCCTGATAGTTAGGCATCTGGGAATGGGTATACTTCAAATTATCGAAGTTTCACAACATTGAGCATCATAAGGTTGAATACGAGATGATCAGATTGCTGAAGCACTGAACATTCTGAGTGGAGATTGCCGTACAGAGCAGAACAGGGAATTTACGATTTTCCTCACTGTAGTGTGATCTTGGTGTTAGAAGGGTGTGGAGAGTGCGGCCATGCCCCTCTGTAAAAACATAAAAGAAGACTTCTTTTATTTTTAAATTTGATTTTTATTTCATGCTTGATGTTACAGAACTTTGATCATCTGGTCTTCAACCATATGGTGTCCGATGTTCTGAAACTTTGATGATTTGAAGTAGACCTCTGGAAATATATGTAGATAGTAATCTTGCCTCCGACCACCATGTAGTAAAGATCGTAAGAAAATCTTTCTATGTCACCCAACGTATAGGTAAAGGTGTGGCATCCAGGTTCAAGGAAGTCATAGTACCACTCTACTCAGTCCTTGTCAGACTCACCAAGTACAATGCCCCCTTTGACATGTACTTCACCAGATACTTGCAACAGTTTGAAAGCCCACAGGGGTTCCTCACCAGGAGAATCCAGGGCATGAATACCCAGTCCAACATGGATCACCTAAAGGCCCTCTCTCTCTCTACTCACTATTCCACAGGCTGCTGAGAGGGAATTTATGACTGGTTTATAAGGTATCCTTAGATATAGCTCTGATGGATCTTTTGTACATCTGCAAAATAAACAACACTAGAAGCATTAGATTCAAGTATTTGAACTTCACTTGTGACATAAAAAGAATTTGATGGAGGAATAGATATGTGACTCGTATGTGACGCATAGGATCGCCACTTTATGGAATAGGCTCCCTATCAATGTAAAGCAGAGTTCATTGATTCTATTTAAACAATACCTTGACTATTAGATGGGAAACCACAAATTCATCCATGGCCTGGCTCCCATGTTTCTGGACAGAGACTGTCAGTAAGTAAAATGTTCTCCAATTAACACCTCCTCCCACAAATCCCTTAGCTACCTCCTTACTAACATACCTCCCCCCAGTAGACGTGCAAGGTAATCTGGGATAAATTGTGTTGGGATGCACAGCTAGGCTTACAAAGTCCCTAGTGGTCATTAACCTAGTAAGAAACCTATGAACCTGTGTATTGTGCCTTTTGGTTACATATCAGTTTCACTGCATAGTCAGTGAAGGTCTCAGCACATCCCTATTACATTGTGTATCATATAGTCAGTGAAAGTCTCAGCACAGTGCTGACATGAATGGTGTATTAACCCACTGCTAAGTACTTTGCACATTTCCTCCTGTTGTACATTGAGCAAATGCTGACAGTGAAGTGATTCTTTCTATGATTTTTGCAAATGACTGTACAGCTGCTGAGGTTCTCAAAAGTTTTGCATCTAGAATAGCAAAGCAAAAATAATTTGGAAAAAGATGTCAGACTGGGGACATTTTTTAAATACTGGAACTATTAACACCAAACTTGTAAAAAAATTTCCAGTTTTGCTCAGGATGAAGCAAAACATTTGAGCCAAAATAAGGAATGTCCCTAAAAGTAGGGACAGTTGAGACTTATGGCTGAGGCAGAGATGTATTATTCTGTGTCTAGTGTGCACTGCATAGGACATATATGAAAATGGCTGGCATTTATCATTAAACATTTATATTTTTTATTAGTTCAACAAAGACAGACCCCCAGATTCACTGATCTTCCATGCAGGACTAGTTTAGTGCTGCACGGAAGTGGCAGTTTAGGAGGAGGATGGCAGCACTGCAAGCATATTAATGAAAGTGCACTGCCTGACCTCCTAATCCTATATGGAGTGTGGACGAGTGCAGGGGGCATGTCTAAGAGCAGAGCTCTCAGAATAAACATGCCCTTGCAAAGTATAACAGCAGAAACTGTAACTAAATGAATGAGACCGCTCATAGGTGTCTGTATATCCCCACCAACAGTCCCCATGTGTACAACAGCAACAAGACATAAAAATAAAAAGAAGTAACCCCTTATTTATTTCTAAAACTCTGAGTACAGCTAACCGTAGGTGCGCGGGTGTGCCCATCGCTTAGCTACAGTTAAAGCAGCTTAAAAGGCTGAAGAGGATAACAAGGAATATATAGCAAATGAAGCAGCACAGCAATAGCATAGTGGTCAGAGCATCCACCTAATGAGGAGGCATTCCCGGCTTGAGTCCCACTGCAACACATACCATTTTCCATGTGAAATCTGTATATGAACATTTATTCACATTTTATTGCTGTACAACCTGTTAAATAACATTTATATGTGAAGTGGAGTACTGCATGAAATGCACATGTGAAGAGTCAGTACCATAATGAATAAGTCAGCATTAAGCAGGCATAAGCACAGATAAGCAGTAGTAAGCATATGTAAGCACTAGTAAGTGGGGTGAAGCACTACCGACACAGATTAAGCAAAGGAGACGCTAACTGCATATAAGACACTGTGACCGGAAGTCTGCACAAACCCGCTTCCAGCCACTTGAAAGTGCCTTAAGCACACCATAACCAATGGCCAGTGTCACATGTGACTCTGTGTACACTAATGGAGTCAGTCGTAGGTATCGCAAAGCATACATGGCACACAAGGTTGGCCGGTATGCAAACGAAACACAGTATTCAGCAATACCAGTCAACATTACCGGATATGTAGCTAAAGATTTAGAGGTTTATGTGTTTGTGTAAATACCCATAACTATAAAGATATATACCTCCACCTCTCTGTAGTACAAATGTATACATACATAGATAGACATATAAATAAATGCCCACATATACATATATACACATGCAGACACCCATACATCAACATCATTAGATGTATATACAGCAATATATATATATATATATATATGTGTGTGTGTGTGTGTGTGTGTGTGTGTGTGTGTGTGTGTGTGTGTGTGTGCGGAGATATACACAGATATATAGCTATGATAAGATACAGCACTTAAGAATGACATATGCTCACAGGCCATGCCAATGGAGGTGAGGGGCCCAAGCAAGAAACGTGTAACACGTAGCAGGAACCACCCCCCCCAGCCGGACAGGGGAAACATACAAACAAACCCACAAACAATGCAAAAAATCCACTGCTCCCCAGACCACAGGCAGGATACAACCAGGGGGGCACAGTGGACCCAAGAAGTCTAATCTTGGAACAGGAGACAGGACACCCAAAAAATTGTCTTGTTATAGGAAGAAGCCCCTGCAATGACCTATCAAGGCAGGGTGTGTACATACCTGGACTACAAGGGTGGGAAATCATGATGACCCATGGGTCGAGACAACGTATGAGATGGGTCTTGTGAAGTGGAGAGTGGGCAGTGTGTAGTGGTGTGTTTAGACCCGACCTGCACCTAGAGTAAGGATGAGTGCTGTAGAGAAGG
Organism: Protopterus annectens; assembly: GCF_019279795.1. NCBI lineage: Eukaryota > Metazoa > Chordata > Ceratodontiformes > Protopteridae > Protopterus > Protopterus annectens. The sequence continues at coordinate 1,283,344,760 of NC_056743.1, forward strand.
TGTGGGTGGGGGAACTATGGGTATGTAATTATGGGTCTAGTCGTGCAGGTGTTTGCTGGAGTGGGTCTATTCGGACTGCCCCAGGGATGTAAGCAATAGTGTTCATTGGGCAGAGCCAACGCTCAACGAGCAACCACTCCCGCTACGAGTCCCACTGCAGCACAGTCTATTTTACATGGCAAAGAATGATATAACCAGATGTAGATGTAAATATGTAGAGGTATGTGTGTATATATACCCATAACTACATGGAGATATACTTCTCCCTCTCTGTAGTACAAATGTATACACACATAGACAGTATACATATATATATATATATATATATATATATATATATATATATATATATATATAAATACCCACATATAGATATATACATATGCAGACACCCATACATCCATATGTTGTTACATATATCTATCTATCTATCTATATATATATATATATATATATATATATATATATATATATATATATATGTAAATATACACATATATACAGCTAGGATATGATACAGCAGTTAAGAATTACATATGTTCACAGGCTGTGCAATGGGGGTGAGGGGTTCAATCAACAAACATGTAACACGTAGCATCAACCCCCCCCAGCTAGACATGTGAAACATACAAACACACAATAAAAGTAAACAAACCACTGCTTCCCAGACTACAGGCAGGATACTATCAGTGGGAGAGACCCGCCAAGTCTAATCTTGAAACAAAGACAAGAATGTCCCTTGTGGGACAACCCAAAAATTCTATGATTTTTGGGTTTCCAGCACTTATACAGATGTCCAATGGCAGGGCATGCATGTTCTTGGACTACAAGGTTGAGGAAGCCTGATGATCCATGCGGCAAGACAACATACGTGATGGGTCCCAAGAAGTGGGGCATGGGGAGTGTGCATTGGTGTGGCCAGACCCGACCTTCACCCGGAATAAGGAAGAGTGCCGAAGAGGATGTGTGGTTTGGGAACTATGGGTATGGAATTATGGGCCTAGCTGTGCAGGTGTTGGCTGGAGCGGTTCTATGTCGATCACCCCAGGGATGTAAGCAATAGTGTGCATTGGGCAGAGCCGACACCTAATGAGCAGCCCCGGCTGGTACGAGTCCCACTGCAGCAAAGTCTAGTTTACATGGCAAAGGATGGTATAACCAGATGTGTTTTTGCAAACCCACTAAATGACACCAAAGAACACTTAGTCGCAACACCCCACTGTAGGCATGTAAGCCAAATTAATTGGCATCACAAGGTATTATTGCTGATATGCTGTCCTCACCTCCACCCAGGGGTGTGATTGTCCAGACCTACCTCCAAATTCCGGGTATATACACAGTTGTCGCTGTAGAAGAAATGGCCAGCTGTGGACCTTCCCGTCAGCCATCATGCACATCCCTGGACATGTTCCCACTATCATCCTCTCTGTGTGGCCCATTAACACCACTTACCTGTCAACCCCTGTTGCATTCATAGTAATGTTCGCAGTCACAAGTAGGTGACACCCTCCACACAACTATATAGGCAGAATCTGGAACCCCCAACACAGATGTATTACCGTAGCTGTCCCAGATGACACATGTAAATAACACAGGAAGGGAAAACCCAAGCACACTTGGATCACCACCTGGCGAAGTCCACCACCCCTCAACACTCTAGACCCCTACACCAACTACTGACACTGACACCTCCTGTCCTGCCTCGCATACATATCCCAATACCCTGCAAACCTGCACTACCTCTCCTCCACCAATCAGTCGAACGGCCTACTATACAGTTAAAATGCCCCTTCACCTACCTGCCTACACCTCCACTATTCGCATCTACTCTACAACACAGGTATGGCATAACTAAGCCTAACCCGAATACCTGATTGTAGCCTAACCAGAAATGCTAAACTGGAATTCCACTTAACCTTACACTGACCTTCGTGAACAGTCATACCTGACATGTACGCCTGACTTAAGCGGGTATAATAGTGGCAGCAAGTGTGAGTACATCTGTGTGGGCGGCGCTAAGCATTGCCTACACAGGTTAAGCAAAGTAGAAGCTAACTGGTTTAAGAAACTGTAACCGGAGGTTAGCAGTGCTTACCATCGCGCAAACCCATGTACAACTGCTTTAAAGTGCCTTAATCACTCTGTACCCAACGGATCATGTTCTGCCCAGCAACAGAATAAACTGTCTCTGCAAGGCTCAAACTCAGGATCCTGCACACTATAATCATAGTAGTCAATCACTAAGCCATCATAGCAATAAAGATGAATGAGGTATCAGCAAATTAATCCTCACCACAGGAAAATCAAACCAAACATGTAAACTGAATCTATGTACAGTGTGAAGTGGTATAACCTGCTACATAACATAAATATGTGAACTGGAGTACTGCAGTAAGCCTAGATGTGAGGTGCTATAGTAATAAAGTGTAGAAGTCTCCATGTCCCTATACAGTGTATGTGCACATGAATCACGGATACCAGACACATATATAACCTGTAATGAAGAATAAATCACTGCCAAAAGTCAAATAAAGTGCAACTTAACTATTAAGCAATGCTAACCGCAGCACAGCTCAACTTAGTAAGAGTAAGCAATGTGTAGGGGAGCCAATCCAATCTGCCTAGCGGTATACCCCTTTAAGCACTTCCAACCTTAGGTAAGCAGGTGTGCCCATAGCTTAGCCTTTTCAAACCCGGCCAATCTTGATAAAGTACGGGTAATTGGCCGTATTTAAACCACACAGGCTGGAATATGTTCCATAACTGGTTGTAGCTTCCTACTGTAGGCAGAATGGCTGGTGTGGGTAAAGGCACTCGCTTTAGAGTGCAGCACTAGGGCATTCAGGAGTCAAAACTCATGGTATGGCTCCTGTAAAACACCATGAGGAGAGACTACTGCAGGGCCAGTACCAGGGCTTGCAGTATAAAATGGAGGCCTGGAACAGTCTCGCCCATGACCTCACCAGTGCCACAGGTATTACCCAGACTGGTGAGCAGGTCGGGCACCACCATGCTGACCTGAAGCGGTGGAGGGGGGATGTACTGGAACAGTGGATCCAGGAGTCTTGAAAGGTGGCTAATGCCCCAGTACTAAGTACTCATTCCACTAAGTAGTTGAGAATTGCCTAGCTTGTGTATACTATGGATTGGTATGGCTAAATATCACTGTATTCCTCTGACAGCTGCAGATGATTGGGCTGCGAACCAGCAAGCCCATGATGCTAGATTGCAAAGGCTGCATCGTGAGGCAGGTTAGTTATTAGTCTGCATGTACTGTCATAACAAATAAATATAACAGCCACAGAAAGTGTTGTACCAGTAGAAATAAATGTGTAATAGTCTGTGAATAAAGGTATAACCCCTGGAGTGGTTCTGTTTACTCTTCTATCATATGTTGGTGAACTGTTGCATACTATAAATAGTGCTGTTGTAGTTTAAGCAGTGTCACCCACACTGTGGTATGCAGATAAAATGTGCATGAAGTCCTGCATAACAATGTTGGAAGTGCCAAGAGGTCAGTCATATTGTACAAGTGACGGAGACCTAGATAGAAAACAGTAGAAAGCTTTACATCAACTCCTTGATAGCACAGTGTACTGTGATGTTAATTATAATTTTTGTCACACACAGCAGGGGTTTGAATCCTGGGAGTGCTACTAAGTTGAATGCATAACCATACCCCCACAAGTGTACAGATTTTATAACAATGTTCAGATAGAAAGCTGCATGCATAATTGCACCCAGCAACTGTACAGAATGTGCTAGAATGTTCATATTGAATGTTATATGCATATTCATACCCCACAACTGTTCCATTCTGTCCAGCATGTGCAGATAAATTGCTCATATCACCAGCCTGGTACCCTGTTCCCCTGAAAACTCAGTGTGATGATCCAAGAAATGTAGGCAGCCGTCAATGACATATAACTGATAGTCAAACATGTACATAGTCATAGAATGTATATGAAAACAAACCTGTCATTCTAGCACCTCACCCAAAGTGTATGACAGCAATTCTCAACATATGTTGCATTAACACCTGCATCCTGTCACGCCTGTATGTAAGACACAGGTCATGTATATAATAATCTATAAACATACCAGTGCACATATAAGGCCATTGGGTAGTGTAATAATACCAGTAAGGAAAAGATCACTGCAGTGACTAAAAATGTTGTGAAGCTACAAGGATATATTAGTTGTTATTTGAGCTCTCTCTCTCACCCCTACCATATGTGCATAATAACCCAATGACACTCCTCATCTGGTATGTGTACACCCCAAACATTTGTTGAGACATATGTCCTAATGGTTTATAAATATTCACATCTGTTTCTATGCATGTGCCATGTTAAAATACACCCATATTGGTGGCCTGTTGCCATCAGTGAAACCTGAATGCTCTTGTAATGGCCACTGTTGTTCCATATATGCATGTGTTCTGCTTGCTCTGCAACTGTGTTAAATCTGGTGTTTTGGGTTACTGGGAATACCTATGCATGGTGTTATAACTAATCCTGAATGCTGTTGACTGTTACTAACCCATATCTGTCATAAACCTGCTACAACATAGCTCATATGGGGAGGCCAGTCCCAGCGGGCCCACCTGTCCCACCTCAGCTGGCCATGGCAACGGGTACCAGCACATCTGGGGCCCAGCCTGGGACCTTCTCCTCTGTGGGCCCTACACCACCTTTGGGTGGAACCGCTGCAGGGGATGGGACTCACCCACCCTTGGAGTGGGTGCAGAGGGGAACCTGTCACCCATCAACATGTCCGGGCCGTGGTGCATAGGGAGCTCGATCTGGAATTTGGAGACTGGCTACACCAGCTTGAGGGACGAGTGGTGCAATTAGAGGGTGAGCCTGTCCCTCCTACACAGCCCCCAGTACAGCCACCTTTGGGGCTGTGAAGGTGCAGTGGTGACTGCCCATGGGTGGGGACCTCAGTTCCACTGTATCTAGTTGGGTGCTCATGGGCGTGCAACTTCCAAACACCCCTTCCCGTCCAAGGTGTTTACCCCCACATGTCATATACCGCCACTGTATGTGTCTTGTTTGCCTTGTCTGTTAACCTACCCAGCCTACGTCCCCATATATACCTACTACCATTTCCCAACATCCCACTCTCACCTGAAAAAAACAAAAGGCAATCTGTTCCCACAAAAAATCTTGCCCCATACATAGCTATCCATTTTGCACATGTGTCCACTGGACACATGTAATCTGGTCTAATTGGCATCACAATGAATATATGTTGTCCTCACCCCTCTCCCAGGGGTTTGAGGGTCCAAATGTAACTCCAAATCCAGTGTATATGCACAGCTGTTGCTGTAAAAGAAATGGGCAGCTATGGACCTTTCCTATACCCTTCCTGCACATGCCTAGCTATTTTCCTTACTGTCTTACCCTCTTTGTGCCCCTTTTTTCATCACTTGCCTATCAATCCCTTTTTCTTTCCTTTTAAAGAAATTAGCACGCGAGTAAGCAGCAGTAAGAACTTTTAAGCAGCAGTAAGCGGGTTTGTATGGGTTTGCGCGGGGGTAAGCTATGCCTACACAGGTTGAGCAATTCTGAAGCTGAGTGTGAGAAAACATAAGCGGAGGTAAGTGGTGCTTGCCATCATGCAACAAGGCGCAAACCTGCTTACAACTGTTTAAAAGTGCCTTAATCACTCTGTAGCCAATGGGCCGTGCCCTGCCCAGCAACAAAATAAACAGCTCTTGCAAGGCTCAAACCAAGGACCCTGCACACCCTAGACAAAGTGATGTACCACTAAGCCATGACAGATACTCAGAAATGCAATGTTCTCAGACACATATCATCCAGTCCTGTCATGCAACAGAACAGAGAATGTATACCAACACCTAGATGTCTGTGTGTGTAACTATCTTAGCATCTAAACAGATACAACATATCTATATATGTATATATATATATATATATATATATATATATATATGTACACACACACACACACACACACACACACACACACACACACATATATATATATATATATATATATATATATAGTTTTACTAACTCTATATACATATATATCACTATATATGCACATATGTACATGCATATGCCTAAATTGACACATATATGCATCTACATATACACAGCATGTCACATATGTGTACGCGGATATATATCTATGTAGGTATATATGGACATAGTTATATATATGTTAGCAGATATATATATATATATATATATATATATATATATATATATATATATATATATATATATATATATATAGGTATATATGGCCATACATCTGTAGATAGCAATGACAGATTAACAAATACACACATGTCCACATGCACAGTTAATGGGGTTGAGAGGCCCTACACACTATAAGTCTTGTACGAATAGGCATCCCTCCATAGCCAAACATGTGCGCCCTGCAATACACTACCAAGTACAGTCTTTCTCGCATAGGACAAGTAATATGTGGAAGCCATCAACATCCCCAGGATACAGATACACAGGCACAGATATGCATATATATATATATATATATATATATATATATATATATATATATATATATATACACATGAGACTACACATGCACACACAGATAAATGTACAGTAAGATACATATGTAGATGGTATGGAGCAGCCACTATGCCTACAGTTAACACCTGAACAACTGGACACTGTATGGGCCACACATACAAATGTCACAACCATATAAACAGAGTACTGCAACTGTGAAACAGTTATACCAATACAGTAGTCTGGAAGGGTTTGCAACTGTTGCTGTCCAGTCCAAGCCCTTCAGATTGTACAATAGTGAAGACAGACTGGCCACAGGATACCAAATAATCAACAGTATGTACTGCAGATGTGTAGTTCAGCAGCCTCTATCTACACTCTGTACAAACTCAGTAGGAGGTAAAGACATTTTGTGATCAAATTGGTTGTAACTGGTACATAACAAGGCATAACTGACACCATCACAACCACACTGACAAACAGAACAGTCTGTATAGCAGGAGGCAGTTGGCTTGCAGTACCCCAATTCATGTAAGTAATGTCAATATAGGTGAAGTATACGGTACTGTACAGCCTGATACCCCCACATTTTGTAACAGCCTAGGTCATTTATGGTGCTCCCCAACTAGATTCAATAATACAGGCCCATATACCACTGTTATATACACTGGCCTCTGCAGTGCATAAGGGTACACATGTATTGTGTAGGTGACACCCATATGTATATGGCCCCAGCCCCACTGTATGTGTGGGGGATACAACAGCAGTGGACTAATGGCAGCAATGGCAGTGTGATATACTCACAGCCCACTACAGAACAACCCCCAACAGCATGACATATGTGCAAAGCTTGGTATGTCGATGGAGGACAGAGGCTGGCACACAGCCACATATTTGGAACACTGTTGCCATGCACTAAGCAAGTGCTGGTGTTACAGGATAGTCTGCAACATACTCTTAGTCAGGGAATTGAGGTAAGAAACAGAAATGGACGTAGCCATGTACTGATAGCATGCAACACACACACTGCCAGTGTAATATGTGACACAGGACTGGTGTGGTGGATGGACATCACATGACAGGCATACCTCTGTCTAGCAAGAGGATAGGCACACAGTAGTGAGCTATGCAGACAGACTGCATTCCAAGGTAGGACTAGTTTGAATATACACACACACACACACACACACACACACACACACACACACACACACACACACACACACACACACACACACACACTGTAACCCAGTACTATACAAAGCATAACACAACTCTACAGTCTGTCTGTAGTTCCTGATCCTCCTACTAATATGTGGCCACTCTGAGTGTGCAGGTTCTCCTGTAAGAGGTATTGCTACCTGCTGTCTGTAACACTGTTGCCCACGCACTAAAAGAATGTCCATCACACAAGAAATGTAAAGGGACCATGCCCACATGCTGTAGGGACTTATAGTGGGTGGTTGCTATGACAGTGGTAATCAGAAGTAGTACACATGTGTAAATATATATACATATATATATATATATATATATATATATATATATATATATATATATATATATATATATACAGCAATCTGGATAAGTATATGTACATATATTTCCACCATATGTCCTGGACATGGAGTGTAGCCCTACCCTAGCCCCTATATTCCCAAAGTCGTAGTGCAAGGGGATGTCAGGTATGTATAGCAGGTATATTACTAGACTATTGCTACTGTCATTGGGATTGTCTTCACAGACATGGTGTTTGTGGAAGGTGACATCTGCTCATAACATGTGTGCCATTGGTTACTGACAAACATCCTAAGGAAATCATTGTAAAGTACCACCGCTAGCATGTAATGCCCCTGTGGAGTGCAACAGTGATATTAGCCAATATATGTGAATCTTTGGACACTCCCTGTACAGTCCAGAGATATACACATAATCCCTTAGTGCACAACATGTGTACCAGGCCTGACAATATGGATGTAGACAGTCATGTAGATGGGTATAACACATAACGACTGGTATACATTTGCCACCATAGGTTTTGGATTCACACACTCCTGTCTGGCCTGACACATAATGACTGCTGGTACAGGGGTGCCATGGACACATACTACCCACTAGATATTGACATACATCTGTACAGCATCCCACTGCTCTGTCTGTCATACATGACTTTTAGGGTAGGCCTGGCAGCAGTACATCTGGCAAGTATCTGCACATGACATCTCACTGGGTAAGTACACTAGGCTGCTAGGCATGTAACAATGCACTGTGCAGGCTACAGGTGGACTGGCTCAACACTGGCCTACATCTCGTATGGGGGAATGTACATATACCTGCATATATAGCAGGCTCAACAGCCATGTCACAGCACAGGGTAAGATACACCTGTGTGAAAGTGCATAACCACAACCAATGTGATCACAGCCACATATGGTAAGCTAGCATATTATTACAGTATATGGACTATCTGTTCTACACCATCCTCATATGTGCCACTCACAGAATGACCCTGCATATACTGGGCTGCTACACAGTTTGGTCTGATGGCTGTCTGTTGTATGGGACATGTGTGTGTATGGCCCTACAAACCTGTATGGCAAAATGGTACCATACAGAGGGGCAGCATGTAATATCAGATAGAAGGGGAACTAGAACAATGATATCTACTACAGTCTGTACACAGGCTAATGATTTATTAACAATACACACACTGCCGACATTCGCCACTACACAGACCTCAGTACTGTACAAACATCCACAGAATGTCCAGTTTATGTCATGAAATATAACCCCTACTGTACATGACATGTGTAGCAATCTGATATATCACTGGCCTGTTATCAGATATGATGACACAATTTATGGTGCACAGCACATATGCACCACGTCATGCACAACATATGTACAAAGGTTGACAGAGGTGTGGCTGTCAGCACATACACAGGGCCAGTATAAACATGTTGCTGTGATAACCACATATATTTACCATTGTAATGGGGTTTGTTGCACCATATGTCTTATGAGGGATATGAAGTCAGTAACTGTCATGGCCTTCACCATCTACAGACTGCAATCTTCACACTACCTTCTGCATTCCACAGATAGATGCACCGTGGCTAACACATGAAACCAAACACACAACATTGCCCAGTCTGCAGATGACCCTGCAGATGGGGATTCCTCATTTACATGACACTGACATGGCAGGTATTGCGACATGTAAGACAGGCATATCCAGATGAACACTGTTAAACCAACATTACTCCAAATGCAGTATAGCAGCACTTTCAGTCTGTAGTCAGATCAGGCACATCCCCCTCCTGTTCATTGCCCTCTTTCCACAGTGTATGTTAGAGGTAAATCCCCAATCCATCTGAGATGCTGTTTGCCAAACAACAGATCTAGTTCCTGCTCACAGTGACTGAAAAGGGCCAAACACCATCATGATGTTCCTAGGTATTGGAGTGTGTTTCCATACATTTGGCTACGGGAATGTTACCACAGCTGTTCCACATTCAATCAGGTAGGGGAGGGCTGCAATTCATGCAGAGGCCATCAGCTGATCATGAGCATCACTTAAAATACACATGCTGCTGCCTATGCAAAGCAGGTGTGGGCCTCCACATCCACCAGAGAGGGTGTGGGGGAGGCAGACAGAGGCAAATACATGTCAGGGAGGGGCAGGAGAGTAAAAATGAAACAGGTTTGTGTCACACACCTACCAGCACAGAGTATCAAACCCCCAACAGCTATGTAGTGCTATTACAGTTCGATGCAGTTATTCAATACGCAACATTGGTTACCTACTGTGGAGCACTCAGAACATATATGTGATGGTGAGTGACATCTGTAACAGGGATATGGTAGATATACGGTAGGTGACGTACACATGCCTGTCTGCATGAACAGGTGCCAGCATCAACACAGGCACACTCACACAGGGGCACACACACATTGGCATACTTGGCAGGGCCAGGAGTGCAACTCATCACTAGTAGGATTGCCACAAAACATCAATGTGCAGGTATCACATGCACCACACAGGTCATACGGAGGTCATATGGGCAAGAGGTGTGAGGAGGTGTCAGACATCAGACAGCATGCTTCAGTATGCCCTGGGGGGTTGTAGTGAGTGTGGATGTGGACATACACACCATACAACACACACACAAACACACAGGGTGCCAGTTCTGACATGCATGGGTGCTTGTCTGCACGGGTGTGTGGTGGTCAACTGTGCCAGCAGGCTGTAAAAGAATAGGCGATGGGTATACCTCGGCATCAGGCCACATGACAATGGTCTGCATTGTGGCTCAGGCCTATAGTTTTTGCAGTTGCCAACACAGGTGGGTGTTGCATCCCTCATCCAGTCACCTGGGTGACTTTTGTATATGGCCAGTGGTGTGCATCACCTGCCATGTATGTGTTCCTTAGTCCATAACACGGATGGTGTCTGGGATGTGCACACCTCCCACATGCATGTATCCATGTTGTGAACACAAATTATCATCAGATGTGCCAGTCTTGCCCACCTGTGGCAGGAACTGGTAATGGGCAGCAGGTTTACCCTGCATCTACATTGATAGCATGCTAACAGCATTCCCTGATGTCAGTGGCATCTGTCCATACAAGGCATGTTGTCAGGCATGGTATGTCCATTGTGAGTCACATGTGAAGGCACAGTGGGGTTGCTAACTGTGATTGGCTGGCCTTGATGTCACATGTATGGGTATGGCTTTGCATCCCAGCCTCTCAGCTAATTTACATCTGTTATCCCTGTATGGTTGACATTGTGATATATAGTAGGGCCACCATAAAATAAATAAACAAAACCCCCTCCACATTGCCCACACCTGTCAGGGAGTAGAACCCCTACCTAACTACACTACAGCACTACACAGTTATAGCATGCACCACAGACATTACTAAAGTACTTCTTCCTCAAAGGTGTATTTCACAATGAATGATCAGCAGGATTACCAAACAAGGGCATGTTAACTGTACTGCGACTGACTAGCCTAAAATGCATTGCTCCCTACACAGACAGTGAGACACACACAAAACATCCCTCACTGACATGTTTGGGTATAGAACCCCTGACCAAGATCTATATCGCACTACCACATGGAGCTGTTACAGGACACACCACAGGATTACTAGAGAAACCATTCCCCAAAGGTGTATTTCACAATGAATGACATCAGCAGGGTTGCCAAAGTAGGGCATTTGAAATGTACTGCGAGTGAGTAGCCTATAATGCATTGCTCCATACACAGACATTGAAACACACACAAAACATCCAGAACTGCCATGGATGGAGATGGAACCCTACCACAGTTCTAAATCACACCACAGCAGTGCACAGTTACAGGATGTGCTACAGAGATTACTGATTTACAACCTTCCCAGAGGTGTATTTCTAGGTGGGTGACATCAGCAGCCTTGCCAAAGTTGAGTATATGATTTGTACGGAGTGTGAGTAGCCTAAAAATCATTGGTCTCTACTCAGTTAGGCCCACACACAAACACAGTTGGCAAGTCTGGGGTTAAAGCACCTATCTAACTACAGCAGTACGCAGTTACAGAATGTGTTACGGAAATTATTGGATTATGAGTGTCCCAGAGGTGTATTTCTAGGTGAGTGACATCAGCAGCCTTGCCAAAGCTGAGTATATGATTTGTACGGAGTGTGAGTAGCCTAAAAAGAATTGTTCTTTCTTCAGTCAGACACACAGTTAGCAAGTCTGGGGTTCAAACACCTACCTATTCACGTTATCACACTACAGCAGTATGCAGTTACAGGACGTGCTATGGAAATTATTGTGTTATGATGGTCCCAGAGGTGTATTTCTAGGTGAGTGACTTCAGCAGCCTTGCCAAAGTTGAGCATATGATTTGTACAGAGTGTGAGTAGCCTAAAATGCATTGCTCTTTACTCAGTCAGACACACACAAGCTTAGCTGGCAAGTTTGGGGTTAGAACACCTACCTAACTACTTTATCACACTACAGCAGTATGCAGTTACAGGATGCACTACAGAGATTACTAGGCTATAATCTTCCCAGAGGTGTATTTCTAGGTGAGTGACATCAGCAGTCTTGCCAAAGCTGAGTATATGAATTGTACGGAGTGTGAGTAGCCTAAAAAGCATTTCTCTCTAAACAGTCAGACACACAAACACACACTCCCACAGTTGCCAAGTCTGGGGTTAGAACTACTACCTAATTAGTTTATTACTACAGCAGTATGCAGTTATGGGATGTGCCATGGAGATTACTGAGCTACAGCTCTCCCAAAGCTGTATTTCACATTGGATGACCTCAGCAGGCTTGTCATAATACTGCTATGGGGAGGGCAGTGTGTGCATGGGCCATAACCTATTCATGTAGGGATTGACATGCCACATGTGGGCACACACGGGGTCGTATGTCACAGGTACGTGTATACAGCTACCAGATGACTACTTCCTTGTACAGTCATGTTGCACAGCTGGCACATGCACCACATAGTCTGTCATACTGACAGATATTGGTGGCTGGTATCTGCAGTGAGTGACATCTGCACCTCATGTGTTTGGGGCCCTTTGGCTGTGTGCTGGGTGGGGCAGGCCCAGATGGCTCCTTGTCACGGTCACCCTCTTCCACACATCTATGTCCGTCTACCTTTGGCTTATTATAGTGTGTTGTCCTTACATATATGTCTGTATTCCTATCCACCGTGTGTGCAAGGCAGGAGTGGTGTATATTGACATGTGTCTGCACTAAGAACTGTGACTGCCAGATATGTCAGGTCCACTGGTGTTTGCAGACATGGCCTTCATGTGTTTGTGTGAGCATGCCCATTATGACCTTTCAGTATGTTGTTGACTGACATTGCCTTCATTCCTCTAAGTGTGTGAGCATGCCCGGTATGGCCATCTATATTGCATATGTGGATCAAGTCCAGGTAGTTTGTACTGCGGTGCTGACCTTTGTGTTGTACACCAACAGATAGCATGCTGTGTCTGTAGGGTATCCGTCGGTCATTTGGCATTGATTGTTGCTACATTTCTGCATAGTGGGGGGGGGGCACCTGGCTGTTTCTACTGTTCTACACAGGAGTGGGGGGTGCACACCTGACTATTACTATAAGTGTACGTTGGATGGGGGGGCACACGTGACACTTGTACACATTTGCTAGCACTATACTGGTATGTCAGGTACTCCATTTCAGTCTGTAGTCTTACCTATCGTGCTGGCTAGAGGCATACCAGTGTACTACAGATCTTAGCTTTAATTACCTACATATTAGTTTCTGACTTCCTAGCCTTCACAACTTACACCCAACTGCCTGGCCTGCTGTAGTCTGCCTGTGTAGGCCTGGGGGAGAGGTTACCCATAGGGCTCATTCAGAGGTCATAGTACAGCATTTGTTTGTTTTTGTCTACACCTGCCCTGCTGGCTGAGACTGTTGTTGGGCATGTGAGCCTTCCTGACTGGCATGTGTGGCTCTTATGGACACACATGTCATTCAGCCCATTTTCTGCTGTGGGTTTTGTCACCCTGTGTAGTACTGGCTACTATGGTGACTCCAGTATGTGTTACAGATGTCATGATGCCACTATGGCTGTCTACTGTCTGCTGCCTTAACATTCGGCCACCCAATTCCCTTGCATGCTCACATCCATACCATAGCTGCAGGTAACAACACATTCTACTCCATTTGGCAATTGGTAGGTTGATTGACTTACCTTGAGGGTGTGCCGAACTTGAGGATGGTGCTGGAGGGCTGCCTATGTCAGATGCACATAGTACACTCCCTATACATGGTGAGCACAAGTAGTGTCATGTTTGGCATCCCTTTTACTGTCTGTGCAAGTCAGAGAGAGGTGTCATTCCCTGGGTCTTTACTGTGTCAGTGCATATGCTATGCGTTGCCTCATTGCCAAGGCCAGGGCATACTGGGCATGCCTCCTTCTGCCTACTGGGGCAGGCTCAGGTTGTTCCTCCTCTGAGTCACTCTTTGCCTGTACAGGCCTTGGCGGGGGGCTGTGTGGCCCTTCCCCATGCTGTTCCTGCTGCAGCTGTGTCTGCAGGATCATATTATGTAGCATAGCACATACCATAACAATTTGTGTACATGTAACTTGTGAATACTGCAAGGCTCCACCAGATGTGTCCAGACACTGCAACCATGACCTGAGCATCCCAAACACATGCTCTATTATATGTCTGGCCTGTACGTGTGCCTCATTATGGCATTGTTGTTCAGGTATGTGTGCATTTCTGATGGGTGTCATCAGCCACAGCTCCAGTGGGTACCCAGCATCCCCCACTAGGTGAGCGTAGGGGATGTCTACATTGGCAAATCTGTGGTACAGCTGTGTCAGATGCCATATATGTGAATCATCATAGCTTCCAGGGCAGCCAACACACAGATTCATTATAATGCCCTGGGCATCACATACAACCTGTCAGGTGATGGAGAGGATGCCCCTGCGGTTGATGTAGGCCCTACCCTGCTCACCGGGTGGAGCTTTGATGCATACGTGCATGCAGTCTATAGCACCCACTACCCCAGGGGATTCTTCTATTTGGTGGAAGAGATGCATATTACTGGTCAACACCACACGTGTGTTGAGGAAATATACGTGCTCACTGGCATGTGCTGACATGGCATCCAGGAACTGGTGGAATACTCTGGATGCTGATGCCTGTGAGATGCCCATGATATCCCCAGTTGTGCTTTGGGAGGTACCTGTGGCTAGTATACCTAGGCCTACACATATCTTGGTATCTACTGAGATTGGTTCCCGTCGGCCAGTTTGGTGTGCTAGGTGTGGCCGGCACAGCTCAACAATTTCCTGTAGGAGGTCTCTGTCCAACCTATAGCACTCCAGTATCTCCAGCTCATGTAACCCCTGGTAGGTTACCCTGAGTCTGTACACTCTTCTGTCTCCTCACTGTGAGTTGTTCAGCAGCATTCACATCCTCACCACCCTCAGCCTCTTGCACATGTTGTTCTATGTTGCCTGCTGCAGCCCTTCTCATTTTGTAGGTTTGTTTGTTAAAATTTCCCCACTTGTATACACTGGTGGTGTAGAGTGTGGAAAAACCAGAAGCAGAAGTGTTTGCTTAGTTTATAGTAGTATTCTGGGCTGGGCTGGACTGCTGTCTGTGTAATTAGCTGATTCTGATACATTTTACCTGTCAGCTCAGCTAGTTCTCCTTGATTACCTTCCTACTGCTGTTTTCCCTTCCCATTGCCTCTCTGTTCAAATGTGCACAGATCTGCTATTTCCTGGTTTAACTTCTTTTTTCTTCCTGTACAACCTGGTGCATGGTGTGCACACCTGCTTACACTTTATAAAGGGTGCTAGGCAGGTTTAGATACACACCTAGCTTAGCTGTGCTAAGCTAGAAGCAATCCCGAGCCACAGGGCTGCAATCCACTTACAGTATGCCTGACACCCCCCCCCCATGATGTCACCTATATCCAAGTCTTGCATCCAGCTGTTTATACTCTTACAGTCTTGGGACCTGCCTCACACCCTGTGGAAAGCTGGGATTCACTATCCTTCACCTCATTTAAATAGGATTGCCTGCTAATGCCTAGTTACATGTCCCACACTGAGACTCCCCCCTTAGCAAACATTACTCACTGGCCAGGTTGTTTTCTGCCTGCCATTGTCTTGCATGGCAGACTACTGCTTTTAGTTAGAATGCTTATTTTAGGTTTATTTTATTATTTTCCCCTCAATCCCGTTTGCGTGCTGCTGCCCAATGCTTCAACGGACGTGATCGGCGGACATATTATAAAAGTTGTATTTTGTACATTTGGCATTGGTTGCAATCTCAATGGCCTTCTACTTGGCCATTGGCATGCTTCCTCAATGCTATGCAGCCTTTATTTGGAGCTGTCATAGCTCTGTTTTGCAGTTTGCAATACTGTACTCGGTTACTAACCGAGTACATTTCTGCATATTACGCTAGTTCTGCACACACTGATTCCTGCTTTCTGGATGGCAAATGTACCTAATTTGCATGGTTTTCACCTGCAAATGGAGTGATTTGCATATGGGGGCTGTGGACGTGCAGCACTAGTGCTACAGCGCTCGTGCCCGTCAGACATGCACGTACATGGATTGCTCACCCACCATATTGGCAAAATTCATCTAACACTAATCATGCACGCCGTGCAAGCTTTTGAGAATCCGGGGGAATGACTATTCATGTAACTGATTTACAATATTCTTTTCATGAAGAAGTACTGCAAATCGCAGGACATATGATGGAATTACACATCTATTACTGCCATTTGAGTGCAACTATAGAGTCCGGCTCTCAATGATCTAAAAACTGCTTCTGCTTTCTGCTTATTGGCATGATATTCAGTATGTTGTAAGCGACAACTAAAATATTTACTCACTTTGTGCAGTAACTGGGATAACAATAAAAGATGAAAGCAGGCCTCTAGTGCACTACCATCAAAGAAGCACATTGATTTTCTGCAACTTGCAAACAAATTCAAACAAGGTTCTGTTAAAAGTTTTTTTTAGATTGTTTTATATCTAGGAAACCTCAACCAAAAGGAAGAAACACTGGCAGAAAGCAACCAAAACAATGACAGAGCCAGTGAGGGAAAGAGAAAACGCCAATAAATATCCACAGGCACAGTAGTAAATGCACAAGGCACCACAAGTAAAACTATAAACTCCTGAGTTTTACTTGTGGTGCCTTGTGCATTTACTACTGTGCCTGTGGATATTTATTGGCGTTTTCTCTTTCCCTCACTGGCTCTGTCATTGTTTTGATATCTAGGAAACCTCTCAACTGTCCAGAATTTTGCAGACTGTCCAGCGTTTTGCCTCATATTTTGGTCATTTGGTCAAATTTGTGTTTTTTGGCAATTAATGTAGATTGTAGTCATGAAATAATGACACATTTGAATTTCAGACTTCATATCCTACAGAAAATGCAAAATCTGTTATTCCAGCAACTTTCCAAGTTTATAAGAGCAATATTTAAAATCTGATTTTGGCCCTTTGCCCCATTATTTGTTGGCTTTGTCCAAACTTCTTGAGCAAATAAGTTGAGAGGTTGTTGGAGCTTTTCTCCTCGGGTCTCCAGTGAAAATGGGCTGGTTAATAAACACCAATAAATAAATAAATAAATAATGTCTAGAAGCCAGTGGAAATACATGTACCAATACTCAGAAATTCCATTTCATAGTGACCAGTAATTCAGCAGTCAAACATGAAGCAGTCTGTGTGACATATGTGACCTAACTGGTGCAAGCTCATTATCTGATTTAGTAAGGAAAGTCTAATATTAGATTTTGTTTAAAATCTTTATTGAAACGTTTTAAAATACTAACATACAGCAGTTTATATAATGATATCATCAAACATTGCTGAGTGTTGCAGGATGCAAAACTAATACCACAGTTATACCTATTGACACCATGTAGATATTTAAATAGCATGCACAGCTTAAAATAAAACATACATACATAAATTCCAGGCCCTTTGACATTAAAAGATAATGACCGGACTATGGACCAGGCAACCTGGTTTTGATTAGTGACATGAGTGCTGAAGGAACTGGCTGGAAAGAATGGTCTGAAACAGCCATTACCAGCTCTCTCATCCTGAGGGGATGGAGGTAGCTAGGCCCACAGCATTAGAAGCACCTACTGGAGAACAGATGATTGCTCATGGAAGATGCTGAGCAGGCTTGTTTTTTTTTACAGCAGAGGAAGCACAGCTGAGTCAGGATGTAGACATGTGAAGCATTTAACGTCTGACATGGTTCATAGGTTAGTACTAGGCTAACTGCCCTTGGGAGCCATTTTAAGCCTAGCCAATTATCCCTTTTGAGACTCAAACCCTGTACCTTGTGTTTGTAAGGCAAATACCTTAACCATTAGGCCACCCTCCCAACCCCTTTGGTAACCACTGTGAAGTCACCAAGGTGCCCCAAATGAGACAAAATGGCAGTCAGGCAGTTATCACAAAGGATTAAGGCTATGTGTTGTTAACAGTATGCTTCCTGTAGTTCATGGGATGATTCCTTCAGTCTCTATTTGTCTATTGGGTGACAATGAGTAAGCTACTTAACCAGACAATGATCCTGGGCTACCCCTGAAAAGGAACACTTGAGCTTAGTGGCCATATCCAGTTAACAAATAAATAAATATGGGGAGGGGTTACCAGGTTAAGTAGTGATGACTTCTATGGGTCCAGCACCTGACATTCCCCACTAATGCCAGATTAACACCTTCTGAAGAATGAACGGGCTGATAAGGCTCCCTGAACTAGAACACATGTGCCATGGTTCTCCTACCCAGTCCGGGGATGCCTGGTGATCATCTCCTTAAGTAAAGAATGATCTGATGGGGTGCATGAAGGGGAACCATTGGATAAGTCCTAAAGGGGACTAAAACAGATGTTCATATATGCATAAATACATACATATATACATAGAGTAGGGCAGAAGTAATTCCACCTTAATTTCCAATTTAGTCTATGTTAATCTCAGAAATCCCTACATCCTGAACATGAGTTATATAATATATTCATTCACACCCTGATCTAAATCATCTATGACAACAGTAACTTTGTGCAGACAGAGATGAGTTATCTTTCCTTACAAATTAAGCATGTCCATTCACTAAGTACACCATTGATATTCCTCATTTCTGTCTCATATAGCTTTCAGGCATCATCTTCTACCAGCCATCTCATATGCTCAGTGTCACATTTTAAGAGCCCCATCCACTACTCCCACTGAATGCAACACCTCATCCTGCATAAACACACATTCATTCTTCCTATGGCTTAGACAGTAGCCCATCTTGAATTACAGCAACCCAACTTTCTATTATAACTATGCTCAGTTCTCCCCGGTCCACAGCTTTTAAAATTCCGAGCCAGGCCTTCGACTCTAATAACCATCCATCTATCCCTCTTCCTTGCTCTACTTTCATGTTTCTCCTGAACTTAATGATGCAGGCTTGTAGTCTCTCTCTCCCTAACTCCCATCCCACCCCTTCCCCACCTTCTGGCAATTTGCAGTCTGTTTTTTGATTCACCCAGCTACTAAATGCAGTCATGTACATTGTTTACTGCTTCACCAGTCAGTCTTCCTTATGACATGAAACCAACACAAAGGTCATGCCCTCACATATTCTTACCTACAGAGTTCAGGCCAAATTGTGAGAACTAACCTCTTCACATTCCCAGCATTTATGCATTTGGTTTGACCTATCTCCTCTATATCTCCAACATAGCTTGCTCCCCTCCCTTTACATATTATGCTTTTGGATGTGAAGAAACAGCAGTACAGAATCCTCACATACATATCTCATATGGTTCCCACTACTCCTTAATCCTTTGCAAATAATGACAACTTTCTCCCAAATGTTCTTCCTTAGCCCAGCTCCTATGTAATGTACTCAAACCCCACTACTGTTCCTCTTCTCCAATCTTTCCTGTGTTTCCCATCAATCTTTTCTTTTTAGTGACACACCTCCACTTATCCATTTTAACCTCCATTGTCCCTGCATTACTACATACTTGCTGACTTTATACTACTTTCTCCATATCATCTTCCTTCTGTAATACAGTACCACAATCAAGTTATCTCCATGAGGCATACCTTATCTCTTGCTTCTTTAAAGCTGTTTAACTTCTTGGTGTGTTCCTTCAATTTCTCTGGTCATTATCTTTCTACCCATTCCTGCGTCCATTTCTCAGCTGAGACATTTCTCTCTCTTTTCCTGGATGCATTCTCAGCCATCCTCTCCACACTCTCCAGATTCCTTCCATGCTATCTAGCCATTCCATAGCTTTGTAGGTGACCTGTTCAAAAACCCTCTGTCTCTTCTTGCCACCAACATTCACACTTCTCTCTTCCCTCTATTTTCCACTTTTGCTTTCTATTTAAATCAGTACTTAGAGTCAGGCATACACTATTCTACCAGTCTTCTGCTAGCTTAGAACACGTTGTTATGAATACAGAAACATTTTCCTTTTCATACACAGATAAAACAAATTGTCTGGCATTCCTAAATATGTTTTTCAATCAAAAGCAGTGGTGTATATTTAACAAGGGAAAATAATAGCCTGAATCATGTCTATGCTTCCAGTCAGTGTTCCCATGCTATCTGTCCATCTCTCCAGTAACATACATATCACAGGAATCCTGTCAGAGAGGTTCCTCTGCCTGACCACCTGCAAATTAAACATTACCCTTAGGCCTAAGTGCTTTGACCTTGAACTATCTCTCCCCAACTTCCTAAACCTTTAGCCACACCCAGTACAACCACCACTGAAGTAGATTCGTGGAGGCACAAGTCTGACACCTCAACAAATCCACAAACATTTCATGTGCAGGGACACATTAAATTCTCTATATCAAACACTAGCAGTCATGCACAAAGAGACTGAATGACTACATCAACCCACTGCTTTCACTTACTAGGAATATTACACCTAATGAGCACTGTCTCCGTTATTCAAATGAATAAGATTGATTACAGACGGCATCTTTATCTTGCACCTGTGATAATGCAAACCCTTTCTGAAACTTCTCCATTTACTGTTATCTTTAGCCAAGCAGTATGATAAAGTAGACAGATCCCATTAAAGAATTTATGTTCATTTCCAGCACTTTCCACCTTCACAAACAGGCTCTCTCTCTCTCTTTTTGCTGTGTCAAAAGGCTTTCATACGTCAAAAATTATCACTCTTTCAAGTTACCCTCTTCTTTTCCATACCATTCATCTACTCCACCATAGTTTTCCAATAGACTGTCAAAGTCAGCCCCCATATGAATCTTATGTGATCCTCCTTTTCTAATAATTTGAACACCTTCTCAAATCTAGCTACCAACACCCTGACAAACAGCTGCACATCCCATTCATTAGCAAAACAATTATTAAATTCATCAAATTCTACAAGCCACCTTCATCCTTTAGGGGGACCACCACTGCAGAAAGGGATTTTGGTAGATTCCCTCCATTTAACCTCACTGGAATACGTGTTGTAATACATCTCTTAACTACAACTATGACATCTTATAAAATCAGTAGGAAACCTCTGATGAAGTCTAACTCCACTATAGGATGATAGCACTAAAGATCTTCAGAGATTTTTTTTATATTCCACAGTGATTCATGTCACTTTGTTCAGTACACATACCAATGTTTGAGATTCTCTCAGGATCTGTTAGTTTCCCATCTTTGGAAAATAAGATCCCCACAGCCACATCTATATGTATTCCTACTTAAATTCCCTTATGATTCTTCGTGTAATACCAGCCCAGCTCAGCACTATTAAATATTTCCCTGCATTAAACCACTCTCTCTGCATTCAAATAACTCCTGATAGTCCCCTCAAAACGTTTCAAGTATTTTACTAACAAGAAACATTAACATTCTCCTCATTCTTTTACCACCTTGATGAGACCCTCAGCCCCCTTCTTCTTCAGTTACAATGTTAGCATGTTACTATCAATGCTACCATGCACTTACGAGTATGCTATTTGATTACTTTCACAACCACATTAGATGACTCCATCATACCAATCCTGTCTTTTAAAGATGTAATTCTGCTATGTATTTCCAATTTAAACCAGTTTTCCATTCCACTTTCTCACCGTTCATCAGCTTGCTTGAAGCATCCTTCTTTATCCCACCTGATTTATTCATAATTCCTCTTCTTCAAGCAGCCATCATTCCATGTCATTCAACCATCCAGTATTCTCCCTGAGACTCCAGTTCCGTTGGATTACTTTTTGTACCGGACTCTGGATACACTCAA